>NC_084601.1:36283768-36458768 GCF_033807715.1 Cololabis saira
TCGTTCTCTCCGTCTACCGGCATTCAATTCATCAATTCATTCATTCCACCAGCGAGTGTCAGCTCACAGGGCAGACATGTTGGATCCGATCAAATCTCTGTGCACTTCATCATCCACTGCACTTCAAAGTGTGGACTGCAGGGCAGAGATGGAGCGGAGATGCTCCCCGAGCCGGGGGTGGGGGCGGCGGGGCATCCGACAACTATTATGGTATGCATTTTGACTTACGTAGTAATCTGACCTCGCTTGTAACTCTCCCTCCCTCTGCAACCCCTCCGCCTATCTCCATGGCGACTGGCAGCACAGGAGCACAATTATGGTCTGTTGTCACCCCACCCCCCATCCCTTTTTCCTTTTTGCCTCAGAAATGATATTATTATCATTATGACAAATGCAATTCTGCAAGCAGCAAAGAGTGGGAGGGGCCTGGAGAGCCGTGCACGAGGTTTCTATGACAACTGCCCTTGGTATCTTTCTGATTGGTGATTATGGGATGTCCCCCCCCCCCCTCCACCACTACCTTCGCACACACACACACACACACGTACCCCGCTTCTTACACCCCCCTCCGAAATTCACACATGAACACTGCGTCCATAGTCAAGGAAAGGAGATGTGTGGGGGAGGGGGGAAGATGCAAAGCAGGAGGGCGAGAAAAAAAGGCAGAAATAGAAAGAAAGGCACGACGAAGAAGTTGCTCAGTGAGTCGCTCCTTACGTTGGCCCATGTGTGAGGGGAAAGCGGAACAAAAGAGGCGAGAAAGGGTCAGGATAAAAGTGTGCTGAGTGGGAAGACCAATCCGACTAGACTAGAGGCCTTTCGTCAAATCTGAGGACGATGGGGTTTGGAGAGGGTTAAAAGTCAAAGAATTTGGGAACTGCAACAAAACGCTGACATCAATACTATGTGAGACAATCCATAGATCCCCCTGAGATTGAAGCAGCTTTAAAAAGGGGAATGTAGTAAATTGACATTCAGACTCCCATCAAATGACTTTGCAGTAGTGGTGAGAATCATCAGCTCCGGCTCCAATAGTCATTGATGGGAATACGATACCCAGATAAACAGCAGCGAGAGCGGCCACAGCTCACGGTTTCTTCACAGCCTTTGAAACTGCCTGCAAGACACCGAGCAGCTCACGCTGATCCCGACCGCGTTGGGGATCCGACCAGAAAATCTCAAGCAGCTCAATAATCTCTAAAGGTTGTGATTATCAGAAATAAAGGCCGGGCTTGCAGGATGTAGTGCATCCCTTCATGTTGCGGTAGATTATAGATGTGTTCCTCGCGAGGTAATGGTATTTACTAGACGTGACTCCAGTTCTGTGTTCCACTGTACCACGATCACACCCTGACAAGTATATGATGGCGCGGTGCACTGTAAACACTCATAACGTTGGACACATCCTGCATCCTACATTTTTGTCTTTATTCTTTATTATTTATAGATTGTATTATTAGTTTGCCATCACTTTTGTGTAGTTATACTTTTTGTTTTTGTATGTTAATCTTGTGTTCTTCGGTGGAGGCTTCAAATAAACCCATTGGGTTTTTTTGCCTCTTCCTTTGACTCTTCCGTATAGTATTTATATTTGATATTTTCTTGTATATCTTTAAAACTGTGCAAAACAATAAACTAACTAACTAAACTAATTGGACACACCTTTGGTGCCCAATCAGCTGATCCAACCCGCGCCACCTGTGCGCTGCTCCCCCGCAGACCACGCCCAAATCCTGCACCCTGGACTGTCTCAGAAAATTCGAATATTGTGATAAAGTTCTTTATTTTCTGTAATGCAATTAAAAAAAACAAAAATGTCATACATTCTGGATTCATTACAAATCAACTGAAATATTGCAAGCCTTTTATTATTTTAATATTGCTGATTATGGTTTACAGTTTAAGATTAAGATTCCCAGAATATTCTAATTTTTTGAGATAGGATATTTGAGTTTTCTTAAGATGTAAACCATGATCAGCAATATTAAAATAATAAAAGGCTTGCAATATTTCAGTTGATTTGTAATGAATCCAGAATGTATGACATTTTTGTTTTTTTAATTGCATTACAGAAAATCACAATATTCTAATTTTCTGAGACAGTCCTGTATACAGTATATATTTATTTTTTTTCCCCCTTAATATAAGAAAGCTACGTCTAAAAAGACACTATTTTTTCATAAGTGCATGCAGTTTACTAGATGCAAAAATGCTCCTTATGGAGCTGAGCCTTTAGCTTGCTCTTAAAAGTGGGTACAGACCCTGCGGATCGGACAGAGGCTGCTGTTACGGCTGTTGAAATGATGAGAATGTACGTTAAAAATATTTCCTAACAGTGATTCCCAACTTTGACAGCATCTTGCAGAGCAAACGTCTGCTAAAATCCACCAGTGACAATGTTCCGATGTTCCTCAGGGCCCAGAACCGGGTCCCCTATGAGCCGACACGTGCGAGGTTGATTTCCCAAGCACGGAAACATCACTCCGAAGCCTCTCTGCAGCTCTGAGCACCGGCAAGTTCAGCATTTCGCCCCACAGTCTGAGTGTAACACAGCCAGTCAATGGTGGGAAAAAGCTGTCTAGGACCCAGACGTTTTTCCCACCATTGACTGCAATGCATTTCCTCGCAGCAGCAGCAGCCTGTGGAGCGAGCCGGTGTGTGTGTGTGTGCAGGCAGCTTAACTCAGCTGCCGGCTTTGGCTGCTCGCACTTCTGGGCTTCTCTCTGGCTTTTTCAGGGAGATTTGCAGCTGCAGGATTCAACGTTTTTTCTGACTACCGTTCGATCCCCGTGACCTCAACGGACGGACGGATGGACGAGCGTGACTTTCTCACCTTGTGCTGACTTTTTTTTAATTTTCAAGTTTCCTGGCTTTCATATATAAGGGTGGAAGTGTTGCAGAAGTGAGTCGACTTATGTATGGAAAAGGCATTTCTTGAGATGTGTTTGGGCCCACGAGGCCTGATGTCGGGGTGACGCCGGGGTCACGTGACGTGACCCCAACACACAGTTTACCGGTTAAAAAACCAGCTTTTAACCCGGTAAACTGTGTACAGTAACTACACTAATTACACTAACCGTATATACAATACATGCAAAAACACGCACGCTCAAATTAACCGGTCATGCGGCGCGCACGGTTGCACGGTTGCCATGTGACAGCGTTTCTCTCTCTTTTTTTTCCTTTCCCCCCCTCTCTCTCTATCTCTTTCTCTTTTTGGGAGTTATGCTTATTGTGGGATGTCAGTGACTATGCTCATTACTATTATGGGATGCCAGGGCCGGGGTTGTGGGAGGGGTTGAGCATCTCCCTTGGCAACCGCGGTTGAACCTTTGCAGCTGCAAGACTCAAAGTTTTTCTGATTACCGTTCGATCCCCCTGACCTCTGTCGCTCTTGACGGACGGACGGACGGACGGACGGATGGACGAGCGGGACTTTCTCACCTTGCGCTGATTTTTTTTAATTTTCGAGTTTCCTGGCTTTCATATATACTGAGTGGAAGTGAGCCGACTAATGTATGGAAAAGGTACTTTGTGCTGCATTCTATGCATGAAAGGTGCTCTATAAATAAAATTTGATTTGATTTGATTTGATTTGATGTGTTTGGGCCTGATGTCGGGGTGATGCCGGGGTCACGTGATGTGACCCCAACACAGTTTACCGGTTAAAAATCCAGCTTTTAAACTGTGTACAGTAACTCCACTAATTACCCCAACCGTATATACAACACATGCAAACACACGCACGCTCAAGTTAAGCGGTCATGCGGCGCGCACGCTTGCACGGTTGCCATGTGACAGCGTTTCTCTCTCTTTTTTTTCCTTTCCCCCCCTCTCTCTCTATCTCTTTCTCTTTTTGGGAGTTATGCTTATTGTGGGATGTCAGTGACTATGCTCATTACTATTATGGGATGCCACGCCGGGGTTGTGGGAGGGGTTGAGCATCTCCCTTGGCAACGACGGTTGAACCTTTGCAGCTGCAAGACTCAAAGTTTTTCTGATTACCGTCGATCCCCCTGACCTCTGTCGCTCTTGACGGACGGACGGATGGACGAGCGTAACTTTTTCACCTTGCGCTGACTTTTTTTAATTTTCGAGTTTCCTGGCTTTCATATATACTGAGTGAAAGTGAGCCGACTAATGTATGGAAAAGGCACTTTGTGCTACATTCTATGCATGAAAGGTGCTCTATAAATAAAGTTTGATTTGATTTGATTTGATTTGATGTGTTTGGGCCCACGAGGCCTGATGTCGGGGAGACGCCGGGGTCACGTGACGTGACCCCAACACAGTTTACCGGCTAAAAAGCCAGCTTTTAAACTGTGTACAGTAACTCCACTAATTACACCAACCGTATATACAACACATGCAAACACACGCACGCTCAAGTTAAGCGGTCATGTGGCGTGCACGGTTGCACGGTTGCCATGTGACAGTGTTTCTCTTTTTTTTCCCCTTCTATCTCTCCCTTTTTCTTTTTTTTGGGAGTTATGCTTATTGTGGGATGTCAGTGACTATGCTCATTACTATTATGGGATGCCACGCCGGGGTTGTGGGAGGGGTTGAGCATCTCCCTTGGCAACGACGGTTGAACCTTTGCAGCTGCAAGACTCAAAGTTTTTCTGATTACCGTTCGATCCCCCTGACCTCTGTCGCTCTCGACGGACGGACGGATGGACGAGCGGGACTTTTTCACCTTGTGCTTGACTTTCCAGCAAGATATTTTAATTTTTTTAATTTTCGAGTTTCTTGGCTTTCATATATACTGAGTGGAAGTGAGTCGACTTATGTATGGAAAAGGCACTTTGTGCTGCATTCTGTGCATGAAAGGTGCTCTATAAATAAAGTTTGATTTGATTTGATTTGATGTGTTTGGGCCTGATGTCGGGGTGATGTCGGGGTCACGTGACGTGACCCCAACACAGTTTACCGGCTAAAAAGCCAGCTTTTAAACTATGTACAGTAACTCCACTAATTACCCCAACCGTATATACAGTAAAACACATGCAAACACACGCACGCTCAAGTTAAGCGGTCATGCGGCGCGCACGCTTGCACGGTTGCCATGTGACAGCGTTTCTCTTTTTTTCCCCCTCTTCTATCTCTATCTCTCTCTCTGTCTTTCTTTTTTTTTTTGGGAGTTATGCTTATTGTGGGATGTCAGTGACTATGCTCATTACTATTATGGGATGCCAGGGCCGGGGTTGCGGGGAGGGAGGGGTGAGCGTCTCCCTTGGCAACGGCGGTTGCTAGGGGAGGGGTGGAGGTAGATGTGCATGGAGGAATGGGGAAGAGACCGAGACTATTATGGTCTGTCCTCAGCAAGGTAACTATGCAGATGGGGGAGGGGTGAGCGTGTATATGTATGGGGGGGATATTATGGGATGCCTGCCCCCTGATCTCTTTGTGTGTGCGCGCTGCGCGGGCGTGAGTGCGTGTGTGTGTGCAGGAAAAAGAGAAAGAAAGAAAGAGAGAAGGACGACGTCGTTGTTGCTGCAACGCGGTTCACACACGGAAATACTCTTAAATGTGCAGCACAAACCCGGAGACCAACAAACTGAGCCTGGACTGGTCCGAGCTGGAGGCTGCAAGTTGTGAGTATCTTCAGTTTTTAGGGGGGAAAAGAGAAAGAGGATTAAAGACGACTTATTTATGGGACCAAAAATCGGACATGTGGGAGCTGCTGCTTTTCTGCAGTTTAGGCTCCTAAAAACTGCAGAAAAACCAGCAACTCCCCCCCCCAAAATACAATAATTACCGTTTTTCTTTTTTTTTCCTTTCAGAATCCAGACTGGGGTCCAAAAAAAAACAAACTCTTGGATTAACTTTTTTTTATTTTAGTTGGGGCTGACCAAAAAAAAAGCAGAAAAAGTTTGTTTTCTTCCTCGCTGGGATGTCTGGGAGCGAGGATGACAGGGAGGACTACCAAGCCGCCGCCGAGGAGAGACTCATGCACGGTAAGATTGGGCTAAAATGTTGCTAAAAAAGGCAGAGCAGATGTTTCTGACGTTCAACATCAATCATGTTAACGGCGTGGTTTATGCTTCCGCGTTACGGCGACGCAGGGCCTACGGCGTACGGTGCGCGTCGCCGCGTACCCTACGCCGTAGTCTCCGGCGTAGGTGTTATTTATGCTTCTGCGTCGATTTAACGCGGCGCCCTTAATTCAGCCTTTAACACCCGCGAAGCTTCATCCGCGCTTTTATAATAAAAACCTATTTCCTTCCCTTTAACTGGAAAGAAACGCCGCAGGGTTGCTGGCCGGGTCCAGTCCGAGGAAAAGCCGGCGTGTTCCCGCGGCCTGTAGTTTAGTTAGCCGGCTACCGGTGTTTTTTTGTTTTTTATTTCTTTACGTGTCGATGACAAGATGGAGGCTGAACTGAAGCAGCCAGTGAGAGGAAGCTGCTGCTGACGCCGGGGGTTCCTCCTCATGGCGGGCTCTGGGGGGGGATTAAAACATATAATACTGGAATATTAGTACAAATATTTTTTTTTATTTTTTTTTTCGAATCTAGAGTTGTATTTTCACCAAATGTATAACGTTATTTACTTATATTGATGTAAACTCTTGAGGTTTTTTATTCTGTTTTTGAAATAACTTTATTTAAAATGCTTTTAAAAACAGTAGGCAGCAAATTCACCTGAATCTTAATCAAAATGATTTTCTTTTATCTCTCTATGTATTTAAAGAGAACTCCATATGATCACATTGGAGGAAAAAAAGGTCTCCAATGTAAACAAGTGTAATGCTTTCTTGGAATAATGCCTTTTAGTTGACTTTGTATCAGCGAATCTGTACCGTCATGAAACTGTACCTGATCCTATGCAATTCTTCTTATATATTCCTCAATGAAATCAATCAATCTAGTGGGGGACGTTATAAAAAACAAACTAACAGAACAATTATCTGTTTTCTTGGTGGGTAGGGGGGACACGGATAGTACCGGTAGGCAGTTTATTGAAAACACAACTGAGTTTGTCAGTTTATTCACTTTCCCTTGTTTTTTCCTCATGTTTAAATATCATCTTGGTGGTTGCAGTTGCTCTTATACCTGCAGGTTTCACCGTCGTGTGGTGGCAGGACAAACACTTCTTATTCTTATTAAACTCGTTTAAAACGATGGCAAATTAGGCTTTAATCTTTTTTTTTTTTTTTTAGAATATTGAGTTGTATTTTCACAAAATGTATAACGTTATTTACTTCTATTGATGTAAACTCTTTTTTTATTCTGTTTTTGAAATAACTTTATTTAAAAACGGTAGGCAGTGACAAATTCACCTGAATCTTAATCAAAATGATTTTCTTTTATCTCTCTATGTATTTAAAGAGAACTTCATATGATCTTTTAGTGGGGGGCGTTATAAAAAAACAAACTAACAAAACAATTATCTGTTTTCTTGGTGGGTAGGGGGGACACGGATAGTAGGCAGTTTATTGAAAACACAACTGAGTTTGTCAGTTTATTCACTTTCCCTTCTTTTTTCCTCATGTTTTTTCCTCATGTTTTAAATATCATCTTGGTGGTTGCAGTTGCTCTTATACCTGCAGGTTTCACAGTCATGTGGTGGCAGGTTCTATTTTCTACTATTTTCTTAGTAGGCAGTGACAAATTCACTTACCTGAATCCCACCTCTTCCTCAAAATGATTTTCTTTTATCTCTCTATGCATTTAAAGAGAATTTCATATGATTTTCAAGTGGGGGACATTATACAAAAACAATACAGATAGTAGGCAGTTTATTGAAAACTCAACTGAGTCTGTCAGTTTCTTCACTTTCCCTTCATCAAAATATTTTCTTTTATCTCTCCATGTATTTAAAAAAAACTTCATATGATCTTCTAGTGGGTGACATTTATTAACAAAAAACTAACAAAATATTGTTTTATCTGGGGAGGGGGGGAGTTATATTTTCACAAATGTATAACGTTATTTACTTATATTTATATAAACTCTTTTCTTTTCTTTATTCCGTTTTTTGAAGGAACTTTATTTAAAATTAACAGTAGGCAGTGACAAATTCACCCAAATCCAACCTCTTTATCAAAATTATTTTCTTTTACCTCTCTATGTATTTATAAAAAACAAACTAGAAGATCATATCAAGTTTTCTTTAATGTCCCCCACTAACAAAATCATGTGTATTATCTATTTTCTTGGTGGGGAGGTGGGGGGACACAGATAGTAGGCAGTTTATTGAAAACTCAACTGAGTCTGTCAGTTTATTCACTTTCCCTTCTTTTTTCCTCATGGTTGGCTCTTGTGGGCTGGCTGTGTTTTGGAGAAGAGTATAGTATTAAAAAATATTAGTATAAATATCAACTTGGCGGTTGCATGCTCTTATACCTGCAAGTTTCACAGTCGTGTGGTGGTAGGTACTATTTTTCTTTTTATTTATTCCGTTTTTTGAAGGAACTTTATTTAAAATGAACAGTAGGCACTGACAAATTGACTTACCTGAATCCCACCTCTTCCTCAAAATAAATATTTCCTTTTATCTCTATAGCTGCGTCCAAAATTCCATACTTCTACACTAATGAGTAGCAAACATAGTGTGTCCGAAACATTAGTATGTACTCAATAGAATGCGCTTTCCATACTCATTCTGGAGAAATGTATTAGTGTGGATTGATGGACACTAGCTAAGCAGAAACTTCCCACAATGCAGCGGTGCTTGAAATCCTTGAACGTCCGTGAATTTCAATGTTGTGTTTTCAAGGCCTGAAAAGTGCTTGAATTTTAGTTTAAGTGCTTGAAATTATAACTCTTTCTTTCACCAAATTGGGATCAGACTGTATAGTTTAGTTATTACAAGGAGAAATAAAATCAGCAAGATGAAACGTAACTAGATGTTTACAGCTTGATACAATGTACATAATTGTGATTTAAAAAGCGGAAAACATAATGTGTGTGTATATATATTCCTGTAGATATTTTACCCCAGCGATAAGATGCTTGAAGATTTTGAAAATGACCCTTGAAAGTGCTTGAATTTGACCTTGAAAAATGTGTAGGAACCCCGAGTAGGCAGTGACAAATTCACCTGAATCCCACCTCTTCATCAAAATAAATATTTCCTTTTATCTCTACGTATTTAAAGAAAACTTCATATGATCTTCCAGTGGGGGACATTATAAAAAAAAAACTAACAAAATCTTGTGCTTTATCTGGGATGGGGAGGGGGGGACAGATAGTAGGCAGTATGAATTTGTGTCGGTTTATTCACTTTCCCTTCTTTTTTCCTCATGGTTGGCTGGCTTTGGGAGAAGAGTATATTATTTAAAAAAATAATACTTAATACTAATATTGAAATATATTAGTATACCGGTAACTATCAACTTGGCGGTCGCATGCTCTTATACCTGCAAGTTTCATGGTCGTGTGGTGGCAGGACAAACGGACATGCACTTCTTATTGAGTGGATCTTTTGTGAACAAACTTGTTTAAAATCTACATCAAGTGTTCAAAAACGGTGCTTTAATTGTTAGAACATCAAGTTATATTTTCACAAATGTGTAACTTTTTGTTCCAACGTTATTTACTTGTAGGTTTATAAACTATTTTCTTTTATTTATTCCATTTTTGAAGGAACTTTATTTAAAATGAACAGTAGGCAGTGACATTCACCTGAATCCAACCTCTTCATCAAAATAAATATTTTTTTTTATCTCTTATGTATTCAAAGAAAACTTCTAGTGGGGGGCATTATACGAAACAAACTAACAAAACCTTGTGTTTTATCTTTCTTCTTAATAAACTCAGAACAACGTGTTCGAGGTGGGGAGGGGGACACGGATAGTAGGCAGTTTATTGAAAACTCAACTAAGTCTCAGTTTCTTCACTTTCCCAGCAGCTGATGAGCAGACTGGTTGAGTTTGAGTTTTCAATAAATTGACTACTATCTGTGTTTTGCCTCTCGCTCCTGTTGTTTTTTTCTTCCCGCATCTTAAGGCTCTATTTCCAACCTGGTTACTATCCACCTGTGCAAAATGCAAATACTCGTTATTTTCCCCCTAGGGTCTTACGATTTTGTTCAGGAATGTATCCGTCATCTTGAGCGATTTGTGAAACCTGAATTTCTGCTATGGGGATACATAAAGTAATCTTATTATGTCGTACATTTACGTTGCATATATACACTCTACATTGAAACGCCCTGAAAAATCAATGAACAGTTGGAAACGCATTAATGTTTATAGGATTAGTTCATCCATTTGTTTGTGACGTTACATTTGCTGTGACTGAAAGAACATTATGATTTGTTTTTAACAAAAAAGAAGGAAAAAGTTGGTCGCTGACTCAATGTTGTACATTGTCTTGTTGCTATATTTTGGTAGCAAACAGGGATAAAACCCCAAGGAGTAATTCAATCAATCCAGTCCTATCTCAAAGCAGAAAATAAATGGCCAATGTTTTGATAGTTAATTTATCATGTCAGATATGCCTGGGTATAACATAATTTGTAAATCATGAGTTTTCTATAACTGTAACCAATATTGTGACAATTGTTCAAATAGACTGTTTGCGTCTGGAAAATGTCACATAATGGTAAAGGAGGGAGAAACACAATTTCCTGAGAACAATCTCTAACCATCAGCAATCTGTTATAGACTTTTAAATGCTACTGTATTAATACAATCAGCTGCAAATGGACACTGCAGTTACACGTCCACTTGTGCATCTGCCCACATACAGAGTTTGGTCTCCTTTTATACGACCTAAAACGCTGTCGCATTAAACCGTCTCCCTTTCAATGTGCATCATAATGGCGGCTTTCCATTTGCTTTGTACCGTAGTCAATTACATTAATAGGCTCTGAGTGTCGGAGCGGCAGTGATGAGTTGAGATCTGGTGCTTTAAGGCCTGCAAGACTCTGCTAAGTCATGGAGATCAATTAGTGTTAGGAAAAAGGATTTGAACCGCCCCTCTAAGAACTTCTTGTAAAATATGGTAGTAACTTTGACCAGTCGTTTATCCTCACCTACTCCAGGTTGTCGGAGCTCCCGATAAAAACACAATGAAGCCTAATGTGTTGACTGTCTGATAAGTGTAGAATCTGTCTGTGAAGTTGGTTAACAACCGGGAAAATGAAAGTATTGGTTATTCGGTCAATGTAAAAGGGGAAATGCGTCTGATAGTGATTGTTCAAATACAAATAAGAGACTGTTCTCATGGACTATGTTTACATGCAGTCAAAATTTTGGTTATTGCTAATATTCCGGTTACTGAAACATTCGGAATATTCCGTTTACATGGTAATTGATCATTTGGGATATCTGGATCAAACCAGCGACGCACGGAGAACGTGATGACGCAATTCCCGTCATTTCCGCTTCTTCTTCCTGTATCCAAATTCAAAACAAATGCTGCTTCGCGCAACTTTTCGCTCACCTTCTTGTAGGGCTGTGCGATTAATCGATTTTAAATCTAAATCGGATTTATTAATCACAATCGATGTTAAAAAAAGGAAAATCGATTTTCCTTTTTTGCAGCTGGCTGCATTACAGACAGAGCTTGTCTGGTCATCTTTGTTTGGTCAAGAAAATTGTAAATGTTGTCACTTTACTAAACTCAAGGAGGATTTACAGTATCTTTCAATTTCACTTCATTCCCAATAGGGACATTTGTTTGCTATTTTTCTTTAAAAATAAAGATAAAATATTTGAAACAATTTATTCCATTGTCTTTTGTAGTTTTACCAAAAAAATCGAAATCGAAAATCGGGCTTTCAGAGAAAAAAATCGGGATTTTATTTTTGTCCAAAATCGCCCAGCCCTACCTTCTTGTAAATCTTCTATCCCGGTACTTTCTACCGTCTACAAATGCCAAAATGTTCATATCCTTCATTACATTTATAAAATGATTAGTCTCCTCACTCCAAAAGTGTGGCGTGGTCTTGCGTTTCTCCGTGTTTATAAGAACTTCCTGGACTCAAAAGACCAGGATTCCTTGTGAACAGAGCATGTGCAGAAAACAAATTCATGTTCCGTTTGATGGGGATATTCCGTTTGGCGTTTACATGACCCAATATTCGGGTTTTAAAAGGAGTAACCCAGGGGTCATATTCGGGTTTTTCAAAGGGGTTATTGGTGTTTACATGGCCGTGCAAAACCGGGTTATTGCCAATATTCGGGTTTTAAAAGGGTTATTGATGCATGGAAACACAGTCATTGTCTCAAAACTAAAAAGCATCTTTCTGTCTACCAAAATGGTTTAATGCAGGAAACAAATTCAGGCACTTCCATAGTTAAAAGCCATTTGACTGTTGTTTTGTTTGCACCGGGACGTGCAGGTGTTAACGGACGTTCACTATCTTCAGGCCTTAATGTTACGCAACGTGATCACACAGTTGCCCCGTGTGTGTCTTGGCTGTGATGTGTCTGAACTGGCCTGGTTTTTGCAGATGATGAAGAAGAGGAGCTCTCAGAGACCGAGGCTCCCAAGGTGAAGAAGAAGAAGAAAGCCAAGAAGAGTCGAGAGAGCAAGGGCAGCAAGAGGCGCTCTCGCAGAGAGGTAAGCAGGGCTGAACCATTAATTGCATTTGCGATGATATCGCGATGTGATAAAACGAGATCTTCTAACCGCAAAAGCTGCGATTTGACCAGTCACGTGATCTGGTCGCGTGATGTGCGAGTGAGCACATTACCAAAGCAGTGTTAAATTCTCTAAGTCTCTTTCATTAGTCAATGACTGCAGAATTTCTTATTTCAACCCAAGTGGGTTATCATTTATTATAGTTTTCAGCACACGGGTCAATAACATAACGGCCCAACCTGTTCATGCGGGGTGCAACACACAAAACTGTCCGTGTAGCAACTCTCCTGCAACGTAAAAAAATAGTTCCTAGTGAAAAAAAAAAATAAATATATATATATATATATATATATATATATATATATATATATATATATATATATATATATATATATATATATATATATATATATATATCTCTCTCTCAAACAATAGCTTATTGTTACAATCGGGAGGAGAGGTTAAAGAGCGGGGCTGCCAGTTGTTCATTGCTGGTTCGTTTTGTTAACTCTGAGCTTTGTTGGTTTGTTTGTTAGTTTGCTGGTGGTTTTTTTTTTTTCTCCCTGTGATTTTTTTTGAGTTATTTGTGAAGAAGTTCTGAGTTCCCTGTGAGGAAGGTTTTTTTGTTCCCTGTGGGAGTTTTTCTGTGTTTTTCTATTAAACTACACCTCGTTTTGGCTAAAGTTTAACCCGGTTTGGTGTCGTGTGATTGGATTCAGAGAGAACGACCCATAACACTCGTGTGTACAGACGTGTGTAGACGTGTTAAAGAGGTAAAGCCACAGATTTGTTTTCTTTATTGTTATCAGTGCTTTAAATAAATCTGACATTGTTTATTATAAAATAGACTGATTTATTGCTTGTGTAGTTGAAAAGTACATGAGAACAGGACCTTGAAAAAAATAATTGCATATTAAATCGCAATATTGAGGGAAAAAATTGCACTTAGATTATTTTCAGAACTCGTTCAGCTCTAGAGGTGAGCGCTGTCCAGCGGGCTGGAGTTTCTCTGGGGTCTCGTTCTCAGTTTTTCTCATCCCCGTCTGCGTTCTCCCTGTTCCAGGAGCTGGCCGTCAGCTCCCCGGAGCCCATGGAGATGGGCGGGGTGGAGGATGCAGAAGACGGCCGCCCTGCCCAGCGCTCCGACAGCGAGGGCAGCGACTACACTCCAGGGCGCAAGAAGAAGAAGAAAGGCAGCAGCGGCAAAGAGAAGAAGAGGAGCAGCAGCGGGGCCGACAGGAGCTCCTCCAAACGGAAAGAGCCGGAGCCGGAGGAAGACGAGGACGACGATGATGACGATAGCTCGGTAAGAACGACGTGCAGGATGGAAAAGAGGGTGGACGTGAAGTGTTTTATTGAAGTTTGTCATTAATACAGGGTTCGTACGTTTTGAAAAAACCTGGAAAAGTCATGGAATTTGAAAAATATCATTTTTCAAGGGCTGGAAAAGTTTTGGAAACATGAGTTAATCCCAAAAAGTTTTGGAAAAGTCATGGAAATTTGTTGGTTATGAACCCCGTTAATAAAAACCAGGGATTTCCTTGTTACATTGGTGATATTACACATTTTTAATGTTAGGAATTGAGCGCAGAGACACAATAACTAAAGACGTACGTTTTATAATAAGTGGTGTACCTTCACGTGACGAGGCTGAGCTGAGTTGGAGCTTTGTTAATGCTGCTGTTGGTTGATTCTCTTGTCTGATTTGCAAATATTTTATGATGTTGCTGGTGTTATCTCCTTTGTGTGGAACTATGGTTGACATATATTTCATTTAAGGTCGCTTATTAAGTTTATATATAAACTTTATGTGGGCCCAGACTATGAAACTGGTACTGACCAATTAGGTACCAGTACTGCCGCTGGATTGTTGTCTAATCAGACGTAAAGAGTCCAAGTAGTTTTTTCCCACTTTTATGGAAGCCTGATCTGCTAACACAAATCATATATTCCTTATTTTTGTTAACATTGTTTTTGTCACTGTACAAGTTTTCATTTGTTTTTCTTTTTTTGTGTGATCAAGTGCTCTTTCAGGAATCAATTCCTACATAGAAGAAGCTGTATTACACTGCAAAAACTCAAAATCTTACCAGGAATATTTGTCTTATTTCTAGTTAAAATGTCTCATTTTAGTAAAAAAAATCTCATTACATTTAAAACAAGACTCATCACTAGAAAAAACTAGAATTTTCACCTGTTTCAAGTAGATTTTCACTAAATAGAAAAATCTACAAGATTTTTTTTGCTTGTAATGAGAAGATAAATCTTGTCCCACTGGCAGATTTTCCTACTTATTTCAAGTGAAAATTTACTTGAAACAGGTGAAAATTCTAGTTTTTTTCCAGTGATGAGTCTTGTTTTAAATGTAATGAGATTTTTTTTACTAAAATGAGACATTTTAACTAGAAATAAGACAAATATTCCTGGTAAGCTTTTGAGTTTTTGCAGTGTAATACAGCTTCTATGTCACTGCAAAAACTCAAAAGCTTACCAGGAATATTTGTCTTATTTCTAGTTAAAATGTCTAATTTTTAGTCAAATCTCATTACACTTAAAACAAGAGTCATCACCAGAAAAATAACATGTTATTTGAAAATTTTCACCTGTTTCAAGTAAATTTTCACTTGAAATAAGTAGAAAAATCTGCCAGTGGGACAAGATTTATCTTCTCATTACAAGCAAAAAAATCTTGTTCCACTGGCAGATTTTTCTACTTATTTTAAGAGAAAATCTACTTGAAACAGGTGAAAATTGTTGTTTTTTTCCAGTGATGAGTCTTGTTTTAAGTGTAATGAGATTTTTTTTTTACTAAAAATTAGACATTTTAACTAGAAATAAAAATATTCTTGTTAAGATTTTGAGTTTTGCAGTGTATGTTCTTCATGGAGGTGAAGATTTTGCGTGATAGGCAGGACTTGAAATAATGCTTTGTTGTTTTGCTCTGCTCATTAATGTGGGAGCGGTGTAGATAACAGTGTCCAAGGTATACATCGAATTTATCTGGGTATATTGAAGAATTTTCTTTTCCCAGAGAGTTTAGGTGTCAAAAATCTGCCCAGTCCAATTCCAACAGTCCTTGATTTGTTGTGCGTTAAGCACCTTTTTTGGTTGCATACCTGCACAAGGGGCCCTGCGGTTTGACAGACGGATGTGATTATGAGCGACGGCTGGAACAAAGAGCCGTCTCTGGAGCTGCCGCTTCCCGGCAGCCAATAGGAACGTCTCGTAGATAATGACACTCATGGAAGGGGGTGGCTTTGGTGTGTCTGTGTTCGTCTGGGATGGGCCTGTAAGGTGTATATATTTCCTGTTACCATGGCAACCCCCGTGGCGCAGCGCTGCACTGCGCACTTGACCCTCTTTCTTTCTTTTTGGTTAGATAAACACATTTCAGTTCATTGGCAGAGCCGTCGTCACTTGAGTCTGCAGCTCGCGCTGTAAGACGGCGCGTTGCAAAGCCGCTTTGGTCAACGACTGTCTTCTTCTGCTCCGCTACACAAACTTTTTAGGACCTTTTTTTTGTTTAGAGAAAACAGACTTTATGGATGGAAAGTAAACCTTCTAGGATGTAATGTAATTTTTTATTTTTTTTTTTTCATTTTATTCTTTATTTCATTCAAAAATAAAACCAACAATTCAATACAAACACAAATGTTCCTAAATTGTGAATGAAAAGGGAGCAGAAGGAAGAAGAATCTTATCTAATCTGCCCCTTTTCCCAAAAAATTAATTTACAAATAACATAAATTAAAAATGTAAAAAACAAAAACTAAGTAAATAAAATAAAATTACCGCCGGCTATGGGCATGTCAATCAAACTTTAACATTTTTCATTATATTTCCTTAACATACAGGCTTTAATTGTTCTTTTGAGTGTAATGTTTGATTTGGATTCTTTGTTTTCTTTGTTCAGATTGTTCCATAAACTGATTCCTTTCACAGAAACACAACGTTCCATCAATTTAGTCCTGAATGTTGTTTTTTTTAAAGATCTCTGTTCCTTTTAAGTTATACTTGCTTTCTCTTTTTTCAAGTCTTTTCTAAATGTTGATTGGTAAAGTTTTTTTATGAGCTTTAAACGTAAAAAAAGTAAAATGATGTGATTAATTGATGGTGAGATGTGTAGCTTAGCTCTTCATTGAACAAAAGTGCAAACATTGAATTTAATTCATTTTAAAATGTATTTTTCTTTCTCATCTCAGATTTAATAATTTTCCTACTTTTTTTTTTTTTTTTCATTTGGTTTGATAAAACACCTTCATGTGTGTATTCCAAGAACAGCATACTTTACAATAAGTGCAGCAAATCACCTGTAATTAAATCATGTACCGGTAATTGTTTTTCTAATTTTAAAAACATTATTTTGAGTATTAAAGTAAAAGATAAGAAGGTGGTTTGACATGGGAGCTGTTGCTTTAGTGTCAGATCTTTTTGTTATGGATCACCAAACACCAAATCAGTAATAGCGCTAGGGGATGTGACCATAAATGATTCAATGAATTAAATTAATCAAATTAACCTTGATTATGATTAATTATGGGTATTTATTTTGACATTTTTTTTCCTCTCCTCACAAATCACTCAGTATCCAATCCGTCACACACATGCAGTAATGAGTTTCTAAAGTAGTAAATGCAAACATAGGTGGGAAAGTAGTAACAGAATTGAAGAATAAAGTTGACATGGGCAAGATTGTTATCGGTTCTGAATGCTGCTTTCGATTAGTTAAATAATTATGCTACAAAGTAGTACGTCAGTTCAAAGCTGAATGTGGTTATCGTTTATTTTTTGACTGTCTTTGTTTGCTCATATTCAAATGAAAGGTTCTTGAGAATTAAAGGAAAATCTGCAGCTAAAACAACCGTTGCATCTAATATTAAGTAAGGATTAGATGACTCAGTTGAGACCAAAACAATGTGAACTAAGGCAGAGTTAAAGTGGAATATTACGGTAATCAGCAGCTGTAATTAACCTATTTCAAAGTCAATTTTTCATGAAATAGTTGCAGGAAACGCTGTCGGAAGCAGAGACCAAAAGTCTCTCTTTTAAAAATCTGTTGACAGATTCCTGCACATTTAAGGCTCTTTTAGCGTAGATGATTATAAACCCGGCTTGCCCATCAGTTGGCACTTGATCCTAATGTGTGAACAGCTCAGAAACTTGTAAAAGGCGCTCACTGATGCGTCTTAGAGCCACTGCTGGTTGCAAATGGATACGCAACAAGACGAGGGCATCCTTATCCATGCTATAGCCAATGAGAGAGAAAAGCAGTGGATGTTTTCAGATGATGAACCGTGTGCGGTGCTTGGCTACGACTTTTGCATTTTGTTGATTGTGTCCGTGGTTTTAAAGACTAGTCGGGTAATCCACCCGCTGTCGGATCTTGTTGCGTGACTTTCCCTCCACGATCAGTCGCGTATTTTTCTTTTGAACAAAATAATAAAAAGGCCCTTTGCTGACCACTTGAACCTCTCATCCATGGAAAAAAGGTTTATTGGAGAAAATTCTGCAAAATTCTGCAAAAAAGGCAGTTTTTACACGGGCAACAGAAGCAGTTGTGGCATAATAACTGTATTTTACAAGGTAAAAATAAAGCTTGAAACCTTCCAGTGCAGGAAAGGTTTGTTTTTTGTTAGTTTTGTATTTGTGATGCACAAACCAAACCTTCTTTTTGAGCATAAATTGAACTGTGCAGTTACGTTTGACACCACATTCAGGTTGTTCACACAACCAAGTTACATGCACATCTAAATCAAGCTGTTGGTAACAATCTAGCTGAGGATTAAACTGGAGTTTCGGAGAAATCCAAGTAAACATGCGCGAGAAGACACTTGATTATTAAGTGAGGTGCTTTTAAACACACATTTTTGCGTTCTTCACGTTAGTTCTTTGTTGTTCGTCGTCGTCTTCTCCTACTGTGTTGATATTCTGTCTTTCATGGTGTTGTCACTTCCAGAAGGGGGAGTCACTACCTCGGCTAAACGTGCGATAAATGTCGGAATAACTGGAATCAGGACACATTATCTGGCACTAATAGCCACACACATGTATACGTATCCGCCCCATGGAGCTGCTGTGATACGTCAACGTCGCCGCCATATTGGATGTTCAAGACGGCGCTGTAAACTAATATAAGTAAATGGACTTATTTTCATAAAGCGCCTTTCTACAAAGAAATGTACGTTTTACGTCTCATTTATTCATTCACACACGCACTAATATACTTGGGAAACAGTTCATTTTCTCCGTTTAATTTTCTCAGATGGCAAAAATAAGAACTTTATTGATCCCACATAGGAGTAATTCATGTTATATCAGCTATAGAGAACAAGTCAGTGCCGAAAAACAATATATATCCCCCCTCACAAAAATAAGAAAAGTAGAGAAACATATTTTCTCATCAACAAAACATGTTTTATTGTCTGAAAATTTGTTTAAATGTTTTATTGTCTGAAAAATGGTTCATATGTTATTTTTTTTACTTGAAAAATTTTAAATATGTTTTGATGAGAAAATATGTTCCAATCCAATATGGCGGTGACGTTGACGTACGGCTCAGCAGCTCGATGGAGCGTCTACGTTTATACGTCTATGCTAATAGCTCGATCTCAAAAGCTTCAGTTCGGTTCGACTACAGCCCGGCGTAAGGTGTAAACATGGCTTTTAAAAATTCTATATCTGTCGGATTAAGGCAACAATTGGACTTTGTTAGTGCATGTAAACGTACTGGTGTCATAACGGGTCCCTCATGTTGGTCACTCGGGATGTGAAAGACCAGTAAAAGTTGTAGTCGTGCCGGAGGAGCCCGGCAACGGTGTTGAGAAATATGCCAGCTCTGCTGTCTACCACATTTCTTTCATTTAATATTTTTTCATAACAGCAGAATAAGTCACTCACATTTGGGCTTCCTTTCTTAAACCAGATGTTTGTCACTCCCCACTAGTTTTACGATCAATGAACTTCAGTGTGAGGAACAGTTTCTGGTGTAGGTTCTTTATGTGACTGCAACTATTAGAGAAAGTGTTGCAGTTTCATAAGAATTATCTATATTGTTTATACGGTCAAATAAGAATGTCTCTTAAAGTGGAAAATCTTTTTTTCTGTATTGTCAACGTTGAGCCACAGTAGCGTTCAAATCCCAGCAGTGGCTCGCAAAGTTTTATAAAGTTGTTGCCGCCTTATTGAGATTGCTTCAGTGCTGTTTTTAATTGAACAAAGGCTGTGAATTCCTGGTGTTTCCACCAGGTTTTGACTAACGTCGTGGTGTTTATTCCCTGCAGGAGCCGAAGTCGTCGTCTCAGCTGCTGGACGACTGGGGCATGGAGGACATCGATCACGTCTTCACCGAGGAGGATTACAGATCTCTGACCAACTACAAGGCCTTCAGCCAGTTCGTCAGGTCGGTTGTTGCTAGTGTCCGACCGATCAGCCTTTTTTCCGATTATTTCGATCACCGATTAGGGGGAAATCAAAAAGACCGATAGCCGATATCAGCCGATACGATTATTACCCTTTTTTACCTTTTTGGGAGAAAACAAATTTCAATACAAGAATTCATTTAAATGAATGGTGAGCAATTTATTGCTTTTAACTAGGAAGGACAGCAATATTCACTTCGCACGGCTCACACATCAAAAGTGCAAATTATGGAACATCAAACAAAACAAGCAGCATTTCAGTTATTAAAAATAACATTAAGTGAATTTTCTCTTTACATAAAATAAAAAAGCTGCCTATAACAAATTAAGAGGAATAACAGCCTCAATTTTAGAACAGTCAGGCACAATACTCCCAATTCCCAGACCCAAACCACAGCAAGTGCCTTTGGAGGTAGTAACAGTAAGCTAACTAGTACACATGACAAACAACCAAACAGTACAGGTTGTGAAAATGGCTACACAAGTTGTTTTTTTAAGTGCAAATATTTACTTAAGTTTACTTAAGTTTGAGCATGTTGAACATTCTTAATACAAAAAGAAAATGCAGTATTTCAGTAAATTTCTTAATTTTTCTTAAAAAAAAAAAAATCGAAATTATTTATTTTCGATTTTTGGGGGGGGGGCGATACCGCTTATTAATAAAATTATGAATATCGAATTCGATAATCGGCCACGGCCGATTATCGGTCGCCCACTAGTTGTTGCTGCACTTAACTGTACTGTCAGTGAAGACAAATCTCCCTATGGGTAGGGATGGGAATCGAGAACCGGTTCTTGTTCAGAACTGGTTCCCAGTGTTTCAATTCCTTGGAATCGTTTGAATATTTTGCAAATGATTCCAGTGAGCGCACTGCAAAAACTCAGAATCTTACCAGGAATATTTGTCTTATTTTTAGTTAAAATGTCTCATTTTTAGTCAAAAAATCTCATTACACTTAAAACAAGAAAAATCTGCCAGTGGAACAAGATTTATATTCTCATTACAAGCAAAAAAATCTTGTTCCACTGGCAGATTTTTCTGCTTATTTTAAGTGAAAATCTACTTGAAACAGGTGAAAATTGTTGTTTTTTTCCAGTGATGTCTTGTTTTAAGTGTAATGAGATTTTTTTTTTTTTTTTTTTTACTAAAAATGAGACATTTTAACTAAAAATAAGACAAATATTCTCGTTAAGATTTTGCGTTTTTGCAGTGCATAGTGACGTCATCACGCATGTTGCGTAAGCCAACAGACGATAGTAGACATGGCGCCCAAGCGATACAAATGTACGAAATGTCTGGTTATATTTCAGTTAAAAAGACAACAGGCTAGTTTTGCAATACTTGCTAAGTGAATATTTCGTCAAAGGGAGGAAATGCTACCAACATGCAAAAATATGTGCGCACACAGCAGCAATAATGATCAAGAAATGTTGCGTTTTCCAGCGGCAGCAACGTAAGCATGTCCTTGGCTAATAATACTGCAGGTAACTAATTAATTAGTGAAAACTCCATCTCCATCATATAGCGCCATTTGCCTCATTGTTGTCCTTTTTTTTTCCAAATGGGAAGTGATAAGGGAATTGTTAAAGAGCAGAATCGAAAATGGAATTGGAATCGAAAAAATCGTATTGATTCCCATCCATACCTATGGGACAAATAAAATAAATCTTACTCATCGCACCGCTCCTTAAAATGGGAACATTATCTCAGTTGTATTTCAAATGGTTTTTATTGTAGTATTTTATTTCTGCTCTTCTTATGAGTTTTGAAAATGAAACTGAGCTAAATTTGGTTATAATGACTCGTAACAGAATGTGTTTTGAAAATTGTTAAATCTGAACCCCTTATTGAAAGTTTTCCACCGTCTCCTCTAGACCCCTGATCGCAGCCAAGAACCCCAAGATCGCCGTGTCCAAGATGATGATGGTTCTGGGCGCCAAGTGGCGCGAGTTCAGCACCAACAACCCGTTACGAGGCGCGGCTGCTGCCAACGCCGCCCTGGCCACCGCCAACGTACCGGCCGCCGTGGACAACATGGTGGCCGAGGTGGCCCCGGTGGTCGTGGCCCCGCCGCCCCCGCCCCCGCCAGAGCCGCTGCAGACGCCGGCACCGCCGCTACGCAAGGCCAAGACCAAGGAGGGGAAAGGTGAACAGGCTCTCAGACATTGTTGCTGTCAAATACCAAGTTCATATGTCACTTAAATGCATCAACAAACCCACTTTTCATTCAAAACAATACACTTAAATTGCAAGATATAGTTAATTTGAACACCACTGTAATAATATATACAGGACTGTCTCAGAAAATTAGAATATTCTGGGAATCTTAAACTGTAAACCATAATCAGCAATATTAAAATAATAAAAGGCTTGCAATATTTCAGTTGATTTGTAATGAATCCAGAATGTATGACATTTTTTATTTTTTTTTAATTGCATTACAGAAAATAAAGAACTTTATCACAATATTCTAATTTTCTGACACAGTCCTGTAAGGTTTATAACAATTTAGTTCCGGGCTGCATGCAGGAAGTGTTCAAGCCAAGAGAGGGCAAACACGACCTCAGGGGAACAGAAATGTTTAACAAAACAGCAGGAAGAACAAATACAAACGGCAGATGTAAATCTGTTTTAGGAATAAAACTGTGGAACTTATTAGACAACGACCTTAAATTACCAAACGCAATAAAAGCATACAAGATATTATTCAAAGCAAAGGTAATGGACACATATATAAATGCAGAATAAGCAAACAAAGAAGAATGTACACATGCATGAAATAAAATGACAACCTAAATTGAGTTTGTCGTTTTCTTTTTTTTTTTTTTTTTGTGATCAAATTTTTATTTCTTTTTTCCATTTTCTGAAAAAACATGGGGCATGTATATATTTTTTTAACAAAAAAAAACCACCAATACATAACAACAACAAATGAATAGATAAATGTAATAACAAAAAGCAAATACAAAAAAAAAAAAAGGTAATGCCCATATTATTAAGTATAACAATGCAAAATTAACACATAAATTAAGGGCAAAAAATAAATAAATATATAAATAAATAAAAATAAAATCATAACCCTAGACATTACCCACCCACCCTCTGGATCCTATTGAACAAACCCCATTAAGCAGTTTTAATTTTTGCTTATTGAGGTAAAAGGGGGATTTTAGTTATACATTTTAAGCATAACTGGATAACATGAGTGTTTCACATCAGTAAAGCGATACCTAAAAAAACCTTAATCACATTCAAATTATGTATGACATTTATTTATATGCAACATTTTTTGTCGGTTTCTTTAGCATCTTTTCACTTTCTGTTTTCAGAGCTATTATTATTATCATTACTGTTAGTTATTTAAGCTATTATTATTATTATTACTACTATTATTATTATTTTGTGTAGCCTCATGATACTTCATTTGTTCTTTTTGTATATTTTATTACGTTAAAAGGTGAGCAAGATAATCTTTATGCTTCAAGCCCAGACCTTTTCGGTCAAAATAATCACAATGTTGACCAGGGAAAAACCTGTGGATGTTTGTTGATTTTTATGCTTGTGATTGACCGAAATAAATATCAACTAACTAAAAAATGCCTCTTTCTGGTTTGAAGGTCCCAACGCCCGCAAGAAACCCAAACCAACTCCCAAATCACAAGAGAAGAAGAGCAACGCTAAGACGAAGAAAGTTGCTCCTTTAAAAATCAAACTGGGAGGCTTCAACAGCAAGAGGAAACGCTCATCAGTAAGATCTCGCCACCTCTTACTTGAATTACACCCGACTGTGCACGTACATGCGTGTACAGGAAGATGGTAAGTCTGTGTCTGGTGTGTGCAGAGCGAGGAGGACGAGCCTGATATCGACAGCGACTATGAAAACGGCAGCATCACCAGCGTCTCCGTCTCAGAAGGTTCAACCAGCCGGGGCAGCCGCGGCAAAAAGAAGCCGGCCAAGAGCAAACCCAAGAAGAAGAAAGGTCTGTGCTCACGAGAAAATGCTGTTTCCAACTAGCCCTTTACATATTTTCCTCTTTCTTTTTTTTAAACTGCATTTCATATTTTGCACAAGATTGAATGGTAAACTTTGAGGTGGTTCTCTACGTGTTGAGGTGTTGCACTGCAAAAACTCAAAATCTTACCAGGAATATTTGTCTTATTTCTAGTTAAAATGTCTTATTTTTGGTCCAAAAAATCTCATGACCCTTAAAACAAGAGTCATTACTAGAAAAATAACTTGTTTGACAATTTTCACCTGTTTCAAGTACATTTTCACTTGAAATAAGTGGAAAAATCTGCCAGTGGAACAAGATTTATCTTCTCATTATAAGCAAAAAAATCTTGTTCCACTGGCAGATTTTTCTACTTATTTTAAGTTAAAATCTACTTGAAACGGGTGAAAATTGTCAAATAACGAGTTATTTTTTTCTCATTTTTAGTAAAAAAATCTCATTACACTTAAAACAAGACTCATCACTGGAAAAAACAACAATTTTCACCTGTTTCAAGTAGATTTTCACTTAAAATAAGTAGAAAAATCTGCCAGTGGAACAAGATTTTTTTGTTTGTAATGAGAAGATAAATCTTGTCCCACTGGCAGATTTTTCTACTTATTTCAAGTGAAAATTTACTTGAAACAGGTGAAAATTGTCAAATAAGTTATTTTTCTGGTGATGACTCTTGTTATAAGTGTAATGAGTTTTTGTTTGACTAAAAATGAGACATTTTAACTAGAAATAAGACAAATATTCCTGGTAAGATTTAGAGTTTTTGCAGTGTGTATTTTGGTAATCCGCACCAGTCTGCAGGTTAACATCCCTGCACAGAGCAGTAACGATGGGGCTCAGAGAAAGAGCTCTGACAGTGTGAGGAATGTTCAACATCACATCCACAGATTCACCCATTAGTCACTGCGGTTGAGACGGCCAAGTTTGGGTATATTTAGAAGTACGACATCTTGGGAGCCGTCGCCACTGACTGTGAGACCCTGCTCGCCTGCCGAGGCGTCTGTAGCTGCTGTGACGGGGAGACGTGCAAACCGGAGGACGTCATAGGTGGATTCACATCAGCAGCTGGAGGAGTCAAAGTCACCACAAAGAAAACAATCTTGGGAATCCTTTTTACTGCAGTCGCAGGGTCTTACTTTGTCTCTGAGGATTTAAAGTTTTGTCAGTTGGAATCCGCTTCTATATTATTGTCAAGCAATGCCACCGCCTTTTTTTTTTTTTTTTCTTTAAAAGGGGTCTTTTTAGCCCTACAATTAAAAAGATAACACTTTCACTGCAAAAACTCAAAATCTTACCAGGAATATTTGTCTTATTTCTAGTTAAAATGTCTCATTTTTAGTTTAAAAAAAAATCTCATTACACTTAAAACAAGAGTCATCACCAGAAAAATAACTTATTTGACAATTTTCACCTGTCTCAAGTAGATTTTCACTTGAAATAAGTAGAAAAATCTGCCAGTGGGACAAGATTTATCTTCTCATTACAAGCAAAAAAATCTTGTTCCACTGGCAGATTTTTCTACTTATTTTAAGTGAAAATCTAGTTAAAATGTCAAATTTTTAGTCAAAAAAAAATTGCACTTAAAACAAGACTCATCACTGGAAAAAAAAAACAACAATTTTCACCTGTTTCAAGTAGATTTTCTCTTAAAATAAGTAGAAAAATCTGCCAGTGGAACAAGATTTTTTTGCTTGTAATGAGAAGATAAATCTTGTCCCACCGGCAGATTTTTCTACTTATTTTAAGTGAAAATTTACTTGAAACAGGTGAAAATTGTCAAATAACAAGTTATTTCTCTGGCAATGACTCTTGTTTTAAGTGTAATGAGATTGTTTTACTAAAAATGAGACATTTTAACTAGAAATAAGACAAATATTCTTGTTAAGATTTTGAGTTTTTGCAGTGTTTAACTGGGGAATACCCTAAAAGTCACTCTAACGTCCTCTCAAATGGATGTAAAGCCCTCTAATTCTGTCTGTACTTGAGGAAAAAAGTGAGTCATTGCTTAGATTTACTCTGATAAATGTTGTAAACTCAATCATAAAGGTCTAGATTAGCGACCACCGTTACACCGTGCGACTTGCTCGTGTGTGAGAAGTGAGAGCTGATTTGGTCTGGCTTTGTCCCTCCAGAATCGGAGGAAGGGGACGGCTACGAGACGGACCACCAGGACTACTGTGAGGTTTGCCAGCAGGGCGGGGAGATCATCCTGTGCGACACGTGTCCCCGAGCGTACCACATGGTGTGTCTGGACCCCGACATGGAGAAGGCCCCAGAGGGCACGTGGAGCTGCCCGCACTGTGTAAGAAGCACTTTACTTTTCAGATTACAACCATTATCCAAGTTCTAGTCGCTTTCTCAACCATCAAATCGGAAGGAAATGTTGCATTCAAGCGTTTTAATTCTCCCTCTTGTCTCCCCGACTCCCAGGACAAGGAAGGGATCCAGTGGGAGGCCCGAGAGGAGCCGTCGGAGGGAGAGGAGGAGGAGGCCGTGGAGATTGAGGAGGACGACCACCACATGGAGTTCTGCAGAGTGTGTAAAGATGGAGGAGAGCTGCTCTGCTGCGACTCCTGCCCGTCGTCGTACCACATCCACTGCCTCAACCCTCCACTACCGGAGATCCCCAACGGAGAGTGGATCTGCCCTCGCTGCACGGTGAGGGGATTTTTGTTTTTTTCCCAGAACCTTTTGGGATTTTTTTTTTCTTCCTCTTTTAGTGGACACTTTAATTTTCTGCATTGCGAGTTTGAAAATACTTATTTCGTAATCCTTTCTTGGTAGTTAAAGATGTTAAAGCATTTTTTTTTTCTTCAACTTTTTTTTATTGGATTTTGCAGATTTATATAATTATATTAACAGAGTTAAGCACACTTTTTTCTTTTAGGAAAAACAGAAAAATACAGTGGTCACTTACGTATTGCAGCATACCCGAACAACCTATATAAAAATAGAACCACAATAAAATAATTAAATAAATAAAAAAATAAAACTAAGACAGAAATGGACAATTACAAAAAATAAATAAAAAAAATTGTAATGAGAATTATTAATTAAATTTAAAAAATACGGAAAAAAAAGGCACATCAGTCAGGTAATAGTGAATTGAAATAGAGATAGGATGTTAAAGCATTTTTAATACATTTTTAATTTAATATTTTTTTCTCTCACTTCATCTTTTGTGCTCATGAATATGAAGCTGCATGTGGTGTTTAATTTTTATATTTGAAACAATTATTCCACAAAAATATTGAAAGCATTTTCTTTTTGAAAATACTTATTTCGTAATCTGGTCTTGGTAGTACAGATGTTAGAGCATTTTTTTTTTTCAACTTTTTTTTTTATTGGGTTTTGCAGATGTATACAATTTATTTTAAAACATTTACAGAGTTAAGCACACTTTTCTTTTAGGAAAAACAACAGAAAGATACAGTGGTCACTTACGTATTGCAGTATACCCGAACAACCTATATAAAACTAGAACCACAATAAAATAATTAGATAGATAAATAAATAAATAAAAAAATAAAACTAAGACAGAAATGGACAATTACAAAAAATAAATAAAAAATTGTAATGAGAATTATTAATTAAATTTAAAAAATACAAAAAAACAAAGGCACATCAGTCAGGTAATAGTGAATTGAAATAGAGATAGGATGTTAAAGCATTTTTAATACATTTTTAATTTAATATTTTTTTCTCTCACTTCATCTTTTGTGCTCATGAATATGAAGCTGCATGAGGTGTTTAATTTTTATATTTGAAACAATTATTCCACAAAAATATTGAAAGCATTTTCTTTTTAATTCCACATTAATTCTGTGGTTAGTTAATTTAGAAAATAAAGTTAAACAAGCGTGGAAATAATTTGCTGCAGCAATAAAAGGGGGTTCATTGGATCAGTGTTTTCATTTTGATTATTTTTCACTTTACTAAAATGTCAGTGGCGATGTATTAATTTAATCAGCTTATACTGCAGATTAGAACACTACATTAGTTGTGGTATTTTTAAATGAATTGATGTGGAGGATTAGCTGTTTTAACTAGGGTTGATCCTGATCAGGATTTTTTAACTCCCGATTACTTGAGTTTGAGTATCGGCCGATCCCGATTTTATTTTATTTTTTTTTCCCGATCCGATCACTTTTTTTGGCTCCCGATACTTTTTCCCGATCAGATACAAAAAAAAAAGAGGACTAAAACTAAATGATCCCAAGTTTCTTTTATTGTCCATTGGAGAACAACATGGACATTTATTTCAACAAAGCTTATCAGCACTGGTGCAATAATAGTGCAATAACAAAAATAAATACATTTAACTTCAAAAGAGGTAGTTTAATGACATCCAGTCACAACTCACAAACACAAAAAAATTAAAATACTTTTTGGTTTAACCGTAGTGCAACATTCTGAATGGATGAAATGAATAGCAGCATAAACATATATAACAATTCAAACATGTAAACCATGTTAGTTTCGCTTACTTCGCTGGCCGGAAGTGACATTAAATGCAACGATATATAAAACGATTTAATATATATTAAAAACATTAATAACTAGTTATGTCCCGATACGTTTTTGGCTGATGCCGATGTTTTGAAAATGCCGTGATCGGACCG
The DNA here is from genome assembly GCF_033807715.1 of Cololabis saira. Taxonomy (NCBI): domain Eukaryota; kingdom Metazoa; phylum Chordata; class Actinopteri; order Beloniformes; family Belonidae; genus Cololabis; species Cololabis saira. The sequence continues at coordinate 36,312,350 of NC_084601.1, forward strand.
CACTAGTTTTAACGATAACGTGGAGTTGTAATACGATGCCTCTTGCCCCCCCAGTGTCCCCCCATGAAGGGGAAGGTGCAGAAGATCCTGACGTGGCGGTGGGGCGACCCGCCCCCAGCCACGCCCGTGCCCCGGCCCCCCGACCTGGCCGCCGACGCCCCCGACCCCGCGCCGCTGGCGGGACGACCGGACAGGGAGTTCTTCGCTAAATGGTCCAACTTGTCCTACTGGCACTGCTCCTGGGTCACGGAGCTGCAGGTGAGTTCAGCACAGGAGACACGGAGATTTGATTTGATTTTTATTTTGTACATGTCCGAAAGTAGAAAACTTTTTGCACACCGGATTTTCAGAAAAGTGCGTTGGAGAAGGAAAGCTGCAGCCAAATATAAAAAGAAAACTCCCGCACACCTTCTTCTCACCGTACATTCGTTTATTAGGCCAACGTTTCGGTCGTAGACCTTTTTTCAAGGCATCAAAAAAAAATGATAACAAGAGTAATCACCAGATAAATAACTTATTTGACAATTTTCACTTTTTCAAGCAAAAAAAGATTTTTCTACTTATTTTAAGTGAAAATCTACTTGAAACAGGTGAAAATTGTTGTTTTTTCCAGTGATGAGTCTTGTTTTAAGTCTAATGAAGTTTTTTTGACTAAAAATTAAACATTTTAACTAGAAATAAGACAAATATTCCTGGTAAGATTTTGAGTTTTTGCAGTGTGGTGACATTTCTGTCACATAATGTGACGTTCTGAAGCCTAAATGTCCGTTTCCCTCCGTTTACAAGCAAACGTTAAGACGGGAGTTTTTGAAAATCTCCACTTTGGCCGGAGTTTTCAGAAATGATGGTTTTTGGAGACTTTGAGCTTCGTTTTCGTGTAAACGAACGGCCAAAACTCATGAAAACACCACCGTTTTTGCTCCGTGTAAACGGGGCCTGAGTGAATAACCGTCTCCGTTTCCTCCCGCAGCTGGAGATGCACTGCCAGGTGATGTTCAGGAACTACCAGAGGAAGAACGACATGGACGAGCCGCCGCCCATCGACTTCGGCGAGGGCGAGGAGGACAAGTCCTTAAAGAGGAAGAACAAGGACCCCATGTACGCCCAGCTGGAGGAGAAGTACCTGCGCTTCGGGATCAAGTTCGAGTGGCTGATGATCCACCGCATCCTGAACCACAGGTAGAGCACGAGCTGCACGAGCTGCACGAGCTGCACGGCTCTGGACAAACCGTTGGGAGATGTTATCCCTTTGATGACGGACAGGCAGCTAGCAATCAACTCTGGCATTTCACCGTTTAATGTATTTAGTCCAAGAAAATGTGAGCTTTTTTATTCCCTACCCTCTTGTTTTTAAAGAAGTGTGTCTGTGAACTGTACTTTTATTACATCTTTGAATCAAGCTGCTTGAGTTGAGGGAATATTGCATTTGTTCAACTTGTCGTATCAACTTTTATGTTCCAGCCAGGCTTTTTGGTTTCTGTTGCTTTTTTTTTTTTTCTTCCTTTTTGTGTTTATCGTGTTGCATTTTATTCTTACAATACTGAAGGTTAAGCATTAAAACTTGAGATATGAAGGTTAAGCATTAAAACTTAAGATATGAGGACAATTATCAGGAATTGGCCAGGGTGTTTTTTTTTTTTTTTTTTTTTTTTTAGTTGTAGATGAATAAGACAAACCTTGCTGGTAGTGGTAATTTTTCTTTCTCCTTTACCTCAAAAGTGGTCAAAATGTTACCAAAGGCCTTTTGAGCATTTGAGTGTGATGCATTTATTGTTTGTAATGAGGGTTGTCCCGATCAGGATTTTTTAACTCCCGATCACTTGAGTTTGAGTATCTGCCGATCCCGATTTTTCCCGATCCGATCACTTTTTTTGGCTCCCGATACATTTCCGATACTTTTTCCCGATCAGATACATTTTGGCAATTAATTAAAAAAAGAAAAAAAATGACTAAAACTAAATTATCCCAAGTTTCTTTTAATGTCCATTGGAGAACAACATGGACATTTATTTCAACAAAGCTTATCAGCTCTGGTGCCACAAAATGTAAAAACATGAAATTGTAAACTAAAACAAAAATTGCAGAAAAGTGCAATAACAAAAATAAATAAATGTAACTTCAAAAGAGGTAGTTGAATGACATCCAGTCAAACTCACAAACACAAGAAAATTAAAATACTTTTTGGCTTAACCTTAGTGCAACATTCTGAATGGATGAATAGGAGCAGCTTAATGAACATGAACAGATAGAACATTTCACAATTTAAACATGTAAACCATGTTAGTTTTGCTTACTTCGTCACTTCTGAAAGTGACGTTAAATGCAACGATATATAATATAAAACGATTTCATATATATCAACTAGGTATGTCTCGATACTTTTTTGGCCGATACCAATGTTTTGAAAATGCCGTGATCGGGCCCGATCGATCGGGACAACACGTAGTTTGTAATAAATGATCCAACATTCAGATAACTTGATATAAAGCGAAACGTTTCCTGTGTGCTGTGTGTTTCCAGTGTGGACAGGAAGAACAACGCCCACTACCTGATCAAGTGGCGAGACCTGGCCTACGACCAGGCCACCTGGGAGGGCGAGGAGATGGACGTGCCCGAGTTCGACACCTTCAAGCTGCAGTACTGGAACCACAGGTGAGCTGCAGCTCAGCTCTGACCACGTTTACATGCAGTCAAAAGTCGGGTTATTGCTAATATTCCGGTTACTGAAACATTCAGAATATTCCGTTTACATGGTAATTAATCATTCGGGATATCTGGATCAAACCAGCGACGCACGGAGAACGTGATGACGCAATTACCGTCATTTCCACTTCTTCTTCCTGTATCCAAATTCAAAACAAATGCTGCTTCGTGCAACTTTTCGCTCACCTTCTTGTAAATCTCGCTATCCCGGTACTTTCTACCGTCTACAAATGCAGAAATGTTCATATCCTTCATTACATTTATGAAGTGATTAGTCTCCTCCTCACTCCAAAAGTGTAGCGTGGTCTTGCGTTTCTCCGTGTTTAGAAGAACTTCCTGCACTGCAAAAACTCAAATCTTAACAAGAATATTTGTCTTATTTCTAGTTAAAATGTCTAATTTTTAGTCAAAAAAAATCTCATTACATTTAAAACAAGTCTCATCACTGGAAAAAACAATTTTCACCTGTAGATTTTCACTTAAAATAAGTAGAAAAATCTGCCAGTGGAACAAGATTTTATTGCTTGTAATGAGAAGATAAATCTTGTCCCACAGATTTTTCTACTTATTTCAAGTGAAAATTTACTTGAAACAGGTGAAAATTGTCAAATAAGTTATTTTTCTGGTAATGACTCTTGTTTTCAGTGTAATGAGATTTTTTTGACTAAAAATGAGACATTTTAACTAGAAATAAGACAAATATTCCTGGTAAGATTTCGAGTTTTAGCAGTGTGGACTCAAAAGACCAGGATTCCTTGTGAACAGAACATGCACAGAAAGCAGATTCATGTTCCGTTTGATGGGGATATTCCATTTGGTGTTTACATGGCCCAATATTCGGGTTTTAAAAGGAGTAACCCAGGGGTCATATTCAGGTTTTTAAAAACCCGAATATGAGCAAATTCGGGTTATTCAAAGGGGTTATTGGTGTTTACATGGCCGTACAAAACCGGGTTATTGCCAATATTGGGGTTTTAAAAGGGTTATTGATGCATGGAAACGCAGTCTGTTTTCACATCTCTGCACCGCGTCTTGCTTTGTGTAACCGGGGGACTGTTTTTCCCAGAGAGCTGATGATGGGAGACGAGGGCCGGCCGGCGAAGAAGATCAAGGTGAAAGGAAGGGTGAAGCGGCCGGAACGGCCCCCCGAGAACCCCGTCATCGACGTAAGTCCACCGTAACGCATCAGAGTATTAGTTTGTTGTCTGTTTTTAAGCTCACTAGACACTTTTAACTCAGTCAGGTTTTCCAGGGATAGAAAATATGGATTGTTTTTATTTACTTTCGTTTATTTCGAACATGAAAAAAGACAAGAAAACAAATCCAGGTGGACATTCCACCACATAAAGAAAAAAACCAACATCAAAACACGTATTTCAAGTTACATGTTCGAAAAGGAGTGGGAGGAAATATAAATGTATTTAATCCCACCCCCTTTCCACAACTAAACCTAAATTATTTCTGTATTTATTTTTTATAGTATACACTAATTTGGATAAATATATATATCAGTTTTACAAAAATAACCTGTTTAATACAAGATGTAACCTCTATCATAAATATAATATATATAATACGTATATAAACATACAAAGACAACATGACAAAACACAGCTGGTGATCTTTAAACACTTTTATACCTCAAATAAACCATTTCTTTATATTTCTTCTTAAATTGTTTTATGTTTGTACAGTCTTTTAACTCCAAATTCAATCCATTCCACAGTTTAATTCCGCAAACTGATGCACAAACCTATTTTTGTTGTACGCATGAATAAAGATTTGAAGTTTAGGTTTCCCCTTAAATTATAACCCCCTTCCCTCCCAATGAATCATTTCTGAATGTTATCTGGTAGCGAATGACTTTTCTTTTTGCTTTAAACATTACTTGTGCAGATTGAAATGCCACATTAATTATAACGAATGCAGTGAGAAGCTTGTTTAAATAGTTTGGTTGCGGTTTTTGCCGAGTCCTTCTCAGTCCCTTCAAATACAACCGTCACCATGAATCCTCCGTTTGTGTCTCCAGCCGACGATCAAGTTCGACCGGCAGCCGGAGTACCTGGACAGCACGGGCGGGACGCTGCACCCGTACCAGCTGGAGGGTTTGAACTGGCTCCGGTTCTCCTGGGCTCAGGGAACCGACACCATCCTGGCCGACGAGATGGGTCTGGGGAAGACGGTGCAGACCGCCGTCTTCCTCTACTCGCTGTACAAAGAGGTGAGTGTTTCCCTCCGGGATCAGAGTCCCGTTATCAGCCAGGTAGTTCAGCTCATAGACGTATATACGTGACGCCCCATGGAGCTGCTGCGATACGTCAACGTCGCCGCCATATTGGATGGGGCAAGACTGCGCTGTAAACTAATACAAGTAAATGGACTTATTTTCATAAAGCGCCTTTCTACAAAGAAATGTACGTTTTACGTCTCATTTATTCATTCACACACGCACTAATATACTTGGAAAACAGTTCATTTTCTCAGATGGCAAAAATAAGAACTTTATTGATCCCACATAGGAGTAATTCATGTTATATCAGCTATAGAGAACAAGGTAGTGCCCAAAAACAATATATATCCCCCTCAAAAAAATAAGAAAAATAGAGAAACATATTTTCTCATCAACAAAACAAATTAAAACATTTTCAAATAACACATTTGAACCATTTTTCAGACAATAAAATAACTGAAAAAATCTGAAAAATGGTTCAAATATGTTATTTTGTTACTTGAAAATTTGGTTTATGTAAAAAAAATAAAAAAAATGTTGTTTTGTTGATGAGAAAATATGTTTCTCTATTTTTCTTATTTTTGTGAGGGGGGATATAGTTTTTCGGCACAACCTTGTTCTCTATAGCTGATATAACATGAATTACTCCTATGTGGGATCAATAAAGTTCTTATTTTTGTCATCTGAGAAAATTAAATATATTATATTTGGTGCCTAACTGTTTCCCAAGTATATTAGTGCGTGTGTGAATGAATAAATGAGACGTAAAACGTAAATGTATTTGTAGAAAGGCGCTTTATGAAAATAAGTCAATTTACTTGTATTAGTTTACAGCGCAGTCTTGAACATCCAATATGGCGGCGGAAAAACCACTCGATGCAGCGTCTACGTATATATATGTTTATGGTTCAGCTCATTCACTACAGGCTACTCATGATCCTAACAGTCTCCATTTCATTTTTAGTCTAAAATAACTTGATTATGGAGTTTACACCCGTTTTGGTTCAGTATTGTGAACAAGCCTCTCTTTGTTTGGATCTGTTGTGTCTGTCATGATTGTTGTCGGCTCATTGGTCAGGAGACACCCAGCCATTTTGTAGAAGTCAGGTGAAATGTAACGACATTAAGTTGGATCAGGAAGCAGTAAACATTCCTCCGTCACGCTGGTGGCTGCTGCCCCCTTCAGGCGGGAGGCCAGAATACACTTCCTCCATCCTTTTTATTACCTTCTGTGGAGTTACAATTTGAGAACTGTTTTCTGTCACCGTCATCTGTGGGGGGTTTAAGTTGTTTGTTGTAGTTTTTTTTTTTTTTTAATTAATGGGTTAATCAGGGTTTTTTTTTTTTTTTTTTAAATACCGGCCTGATGATTTACCGGCTTAATGTTTGTCATTTAAATTCTAGTTAAGTTTTAAGTTAAAGTCTTTAAGATTTTGAGTTTTGGCAGTGTTTGGCAGTAAATTATGAGACCTGCTGTATTGGAGCTATGGTTGCAAAGGGGTGGAAAATGTCCGGTAAATTTCCGGAAACTTTCCATGGGAAGTTAAGCTGGGGAATTTTGGAAATATTCCAAATTGGAGACTTTCCATGGGAATTATGGGAATTATTGGGAATTTATGGGAATTAACTGGAAATTGGGGGTAATTTAAACAAACCGTATCATATCCAAACATAAATGTAAATATTTATTTTGTCATAAGCAGATATCCATGCAAGATAATACAAAAACATGACATTTCAACAGATTTATTTGAGTAGAACTTTAGTTTTTATTCTTGTATGAACAATTATTTTAATGAACAACAAAAACATGATTGTTGAGTAAATACTAACTCACCCCACTCCCCCACCCAATCAAAAAGTAAAATGACTATGCTACAATATATTTCCCCCAACTATATTTAAGTTCCCTGTTAAGGGCCAACCTTCAATTCTGTAAATTTCTTATTTATTCCCGTTAATTCCCATGGAAAGTTTCCAACTTTGAAAATTCCCGGAATTTTGCAACCCTACTTGGAGCTCATTTTCTTTTAGTTAAAACTGTAGCGGGAACAGATGTTTAGAGGAACCTATGTATGTACCGGGTTAGAGGGGGAACATATAGGAGAACGGACCAGAAGAATATAGAGTGGATTAAAAATAAAAGTTAAGCACTGAGCTACATGTGTCTCCCGTCTGAGCACGCCATGTTACAAAAACCAAACATATCCGCCGCTTTTTCTTCTTCCTTCATCAGCGCGTTGTGCCGCATTAAACGTAGTCCGGGCGAAACACCTGCTTTGAGCTGCAAAATTAAACAATTCCTCGAGGCAGAAAAAATTCCTTGATAATTTTTTGTACTCAAATTATTCGAGGAATCGTTTCAGCCCTAATTTAAAGTGCAACAGCGACCCAGTCAGTGAGACTTCCTCTCTCCTCACCAGGGTCACTCCAAGGGTCCGTTCCTCGTCAGCGCTCCCCTCTCCACCATCATCAACTGGGAGCGGGAGTTTGAGATGTGGGCGCCCGACATGTACGTGGTGACGTACGTCGGGGACAAGGACAGCCGCGCCGTCATCAGGGAGAACGAGTTCTCCTTCGAGGACAACGCCATCCGAGGGGGGAAGAAGGCGTCCAGGATGAAGGTGAGAGGAGAGAGAGAGAGAGAAGGCTGATGAGGGAGGAATGGAAATCCTCCAGCTTTTTGATCTGCGACTTGAGCTTCTCTTCTACTCCTTCCCCCCCGATAGAAAGACTCATCCATCAAGTTTCACGTCCTGCTGACGTCGTACGAGCTGATCACCATCGACATGGCGGCGCTCGGCTCCATCGACTGGGCGTGTCTGGTGGTGGACGAGGCCCACCGGCTGAAAAACAACCAGTCCAAGGTACGAGAGCAAGATCGGTTGTTTCTCTTGCTGTATGTTAAGTACTGTTGAATTAACCTTTTAATCAGGGTATTAAAAAGTGATAAATGAAAATTGCCAAATTTAAGGCCATTAAAAGTGTTAAATTCACTGTCATAGGTATTATTTTTTTTCTTAAATTGGTATTATTTTTTACCTTTTATATTTTAAGCAGTCTATTTTATTGTCATTCACAAAGTGAAATAAATGTGAAACATCTGGTCAACATCAATGAGTCTATAAATCTGTTCTGTATAGTGTTCTATTGTTCAAAATCTGTATTAATGTTAAAAGGTCCGTGATTAACACTTAATGTTGTGACAGTTTTTAAAAAAAATCTGAAGGTAGTGAAAAAGTTATTAAATTGGTATTAAATTTAACATAAGGATTGCTGTATAAACCCTGTTAATGAATTATGAATGACTCTTGCTGTGCTATTGGAATGAACGTAGATCGTTTGTGGGTTTTTTTCTTACAAACTCAGTGTTGTAAATATGTACACAGAGACTGCGTTTCCATGCATCAATAACCCTTTTAAAACCTGAATATTGGCAATAACCCGAATTTGCATGGTCATGTAAACACCAATAACCAGAATTTGCTCATATTTGGGTTTTTAAAAACCTGAATATGAGCTCCTTTTACTCCTTTTAAAATCCGAATATTCAGTCATGTAAACGCCAAACGGAATATCCCCATCAAACGGAACAGGAATTTGTTTTCTGCGCATGTTCTGTTCACAAGGAATCCTGGTCTTTTGAGTCCAGGAAGTTCTTATAAACATGGAGAAACACAAGACCAGGAGGAGACTAATCACTTCATAAATGTAATGAAGGATATGAACATTTCTGCATTTGTAGACGGTAGAAAGTACCGGGATAGAAGATTTACAAGAAGGTGAGCGAAAAGTTGCGCGAAGCAGCGTTTGTTTTGAATTTGGATACAGGAAGAAGAAACGGAAATGACGGTAATTGCGTCATGATGTTCTCCGCGCGTCGCTGGTTTGATCCAGATATCCCAAATGATTAATTACCATGTAAACGGAATATTCCAAATGTTTCAGTAACCGGAATATTGGCAATAACTTGAATTTTTGACTGCATGTAAACGTAGTCATTGAGAACGGATGTAGCTGCTTTTCACTCGGCCTGAAAAATGTTTGTAATCTTGTATCTGAATGTAATCTTTTCCTTCCTGTAGTTTTTCCGGGTGTTGAACAACTACCCTCTGCAACACAAACTGCTGCTGACTGGAACTCCTCTGCAGAACAACCTGGAGGAACTCTTCCACCTGCTCAACTTCCTCACACCGGAGAGATTCAAGTACGTGTTGCTCCATTCTCTGAGATCAGATTCTAGTGTTTGGAAGCTCCTTTATGTATTACAAACCAGGAGTAATTTCAAGCTGATAAGCATTAACAGACCTTTCTATACAAGAATTTGTGATACAGCACTGGGTCAATTGTGGTTGCGCACTAGTGTTAAGTTGTAAAATATCAGGAAAGCAGCATTTGGTTTTATTTTAGATGTATTATTTTAAAACAAAACTTGTGCAGCAAGGAACAAAAGTCCTTATGAGACTGGAAAAAAAAGTGATGTCAAACTAAAATATCAAGTTTGATTCAGTCTAACAGCAACTTGATGCCAGTTTTTTGTGAAAGGAAAGTTCACCTACCTGTATCTTTTCTCTGCCACTGCAGCACCTTGGAGGTTTTCCTGGAGGAATTTGCCGACATTGCAAAGGAAGACCAGATCAAGAAGTTGCACGACATGCTGGGCCCGCACATGCTCCGGAGGCTGAAGGCCGACGTCTTCAAGCACATGCCCTCCAAGACGGAGCTCATCGTCAGAGTGGAGCTCAGCCCCATGCAGAAGTGAGTCTGAACACGGGACAGGCTTTCTGGATTAGAGTGGAATAGATTTCCTTTATTAGTCACACAACGGGGACATTTTCTTTATTAAAAAATAATTTAAAAAAATCTGAGGCAGATGTGGGAAAAATCAGTGTAAAAGTACTGAAGGTCGGCCTGAATCTCCTGGCAGAATATGTTTAATTCTCTTGTTGATGTTCATTCAGATGAGCATCAAGAGTTACAGACTTTCTCAGACGGCAAAAATAAGAACTTTATTGATCCCACATAGGAGTAATTCATGTTATATCAGCTATAGAGAACAAGGTAGTGCCAAAAAACTATATATATATATATATATATATATATATATATATATATATATATATATATATATATCCCCTCACAAAAATAGAGAAACATATTTTCTCATCAAAAAAACATATTTAAAATTTTTCAAGTAACAAAATAACATCAAAATAACCATTTTTCAGACAATAAAATGACATTTGAACCATTTTTCAGACAATAAAATGACATTTGAACCATTTTTCAGACAATAAAGTAACATTTGAACCATTTTTCAGACAATAAAATGACATTTGAACCATTTTTCAGACAATAAAGTAACATTTGAACCATTTTTCAGACAATAAAATAACATGTTTTGTTGATGAGAAAATGTTTCTCTATTTTTCTTTTTGTGAGGGGGGATATATATTGTTTTTCGGCACTACCTTAGGGCCAAACTATGACAAAAAAAAAGGAAATTACGAGAATAAAGTCATAATAATATGATAAAGTCGTAATATTTTGATTATAAAGTCGTGATATTACGAGAATAAAGTCGTAATATTAAATATATTATAAATATAACTTCACAAGATGCTCAATATTCCTCATTTTAACACAGGGAGAAGAAGCTCTTCCTGTTAGAGTTCTCATAAATACTCAATACTAAGAAATCAAATGATTGAGACCAATTTTTTTTATTTATTTTTTCTCTTTTTTGAGCCAGGCTGTAAATATGTTTATTTCTGCTCTAAAGTTGGGGTCAATAAAAATGGCCTCACTTTTGCGGCCAGACTTTAGCGGCGTCGAGGTCGAGGAAACGCAACAGATCGTAGTTCCACATCGACCTCAATCCTGTAGTCTGATGGTTGGAGCTCGCTTGTAAATTGTTTGCATCTTCTGTTTTCAGAAAGTACTACAAATTCATCCTGACGAAAAACTTTGAGGCCCTGAACACAAAAGGAGGAGGCAACCAGGTTTCACTGCTCAACGTCGTCATGGACCTCAAGAAATGCTGCAACCACCCCTACCTCTTCCCTGCAGCTGCTATGGTACGACCCGACCTCCGGAAACAGAGACTCTGGCCATGATTTCAGTTACAAAACGCTGTCTTTTGTGCACACAAAGATTTACCAATTCAAGATTCATCAGGACAGATTTCTATTTCTTGGATTCAACCACAGGCAAAGCTTCTCTGCAGTAACTTCATGTTTTATTGGTCACTCCCAACAGGACGCTCCAAAGATGCCCAACGGGATGTACGATGGGAGCGCGCTCACTAAATCCTCTGGAAAGCTGACCCTGCTGCAGAAGATGATGAGGAAGCTGAAGGAGGGAGGACATCGAGTGCTCGTCTTTTCTCAGGTGAGACTCCTGACTGTTGTGTTAGAAGTAGAGTTGTCCCGATCAGGATTTTTTAGCTCCCGATCACTTGAGTTTGAGTTTCTGTCGATCCCGATTTTTCCCGATCCGATCACTTTTTTTGGCTCCCGATACATTTCTGATACTTTTTCCTGATCGGATACATTTTGGCAATTAATCAAAAAAAAGAAAAGAGGACTAAAACTCAAATTATCCCGTTTCTTTTCTTGTCCATTGGAGAACAACATGGACATTTATTTCAACAAAGCTTATCAGCTCTGGTGCCACAAAATGTAAAAACATGAAATTGTAAACGGGTCAATGACGAATAAGGATTTTCAACAGGTCAATTTTTTGAGTTTCTTGTCAAGATGAATTGGCACTAGCCTTAAAAAAGGTCATGTGGTGCAACCATGATTCATATTAAAATAAATTAATTTCCTTAACATCTTGACATCTTTTTTTCTACAAGTTTTCAGTATTATACAAAAATGGTTGTTTTTTTAATGGTCCCGCCACATGATATTTCATAAAATGGGCATAATCAGTCAAACTTTGTTTGTATATTATGATGGAAATATAAATAAAAATGTGTTGCACTCTTATACACTACAAGACATTTCAGAAATCACGCCAGATAGGGCAGAAGATTGATTTAAAAACATTTAAAGTGATTCCAAAAAAAGTTTTCAAAACAAGAGTCCTGGTCGGACGGTCGCACCACATGACATTTTGACGCTTAAAACGACAACAAAATCCCAGATAACTAGTATTTTTTGTAAAATTCAAGTGAGTCCATATGTGGGACAGGTTGGTCATATATATTGTATTTTCTTATCCATTTAAACCTTTTTTGAATTGAAAAAAAATCTGTTTTTCAGAAAATATAGGCGTCACGTCATTGACCCAAACTAAAACAAAAAGTGCAGAATAGTGCAATAACAAAAATAAATAAATTTAACTTCAAAAGAGGTAGTTGAATGACATCCAGTCAAACTCACAAACACAAGAAAATTAAAATACTTTTTGGTTTAACCTTAGTGCAACATTCTGAATGGATGAAATGAAGCAGCAGCTTAATGAACATGAACAGATAGAACATTTCACAATTTAAACCATGTTAGTTTCACTTACTTCGTCGGCCGGAAGTGACGTTAAATGCAACGACATATAAAACGATTTAATATATATTAAAAACATTAATAACTAGGTTTGTCCCAATACATTTTTGGCCGATACCGATGTTTTGAAAATGCCGTGATCGGGCCCGATCGATCGGGACAACACTAGTTAAAACTAGGGCTGTTCGATTAATCGATTTTAAATCGTAATCGCGATTATGTAATTAGAACGATGTTAAAACGTGAAACTCGTAAAATCGATTTTTCACTTTTTAAAAAAAAAACATTTTTATTTAATTGGAAATATAACTTACTGTATGTTTGCAAGTGCTGATTTGCAGATTTTTTTATTTTATTTTTTTTTTTTTTTCAGAGATAAATATTTTATTATATTTTTTTCAACTTTTTTTCAACTTATTTTACAGAGTTTTGCACTTTATTCATTCATTTTGGGGCAAATGTTCAATAAAAAAACAGCATATTTGAAATCATTTCTTTGCCTTTTGTCAATTCACAAAATAATCGTAATCGGATTTTGAGAGAAAAAAATCGAGATTTTATTTTTGGGCAAAATCGAACAGCCCTAGTTAAAACCTACATTTGTTTTTATGTCTTTCTTATATATTTATTTATTGTAAAACATTCTGTGATATCCGCTCTTTTCTGCAGATGACCAAGATGTTAGATTTACTGGAAGACTTCCTAGAGAACGAGGGCTACAAGTACGAGAGGATAGACGGAGGAATCACTGGAGGGATGAGGCAAGAAGCTATCGACCGTTTCAATGGTGAGATCAAAGACACAAGGCACCGTTAGCTTTTATTTCTTTCTTTATTCTTATCTCCTGTTGCGTTCCCTGAATCTGGGAGTTTCTAAACTTGGTTTTTGTCCCTCAGCTCCCGGCGCGCAACAGTTTGCCTTCCTGCTGTCGACGAGGGCCGGCGGTCTGGGCATCAACCTGGCCACGGCCGACACCGTCGTCATCTACGACTCAGACTGGAATCCTCACAACGACATCCAGGTGGAGCGCCCTGGCTTGTTTTGGGATTTACAAAAGAACTTTAAATGTAGTTTTTCCTGTGATATTCATAGTTTTTGCCTCTGGTGTCCAGGCCTTCAGCAGAGCTCATCGTATCGGTCAGAACAAGAAGGTGATGATCTACCGCTTCGTCACCAAGGCGTCCGTGGAGGAGAGGATTACTCAGGTGAAAAAGGAAACAAAGCACACGAGATTTTAGCCCCTTTTTGCTGACTAGGGTTAATTACTTCCTGTAAATGTTTAAGAGCTGACTGAAATGAAACATCTTGTTTTTTTAACGAGGTCTGCAACTATAAAATGTACTGTTTTAAGACTTTGACTTGTGACAGATTTCCTTTTCGTCAGAGGTGTCAAAAGTATTCACATTCATTACTCAGGTAAAAGTATAGATACTAGAGTTTAAAAATACTCCTGTTGAAGTATCAACTCAAGTTTTTTACTCAAGTAAAAGTATAAAAGTACTGCTTTCAAAGCTACTTAAAGTGTAAAAGTAAAAGTAATGTAAGGGGGAAAAAAGCCATTAAGGACAAAAGCCATTGAAAATTAATGTATCTTAGTATAATGTAAATATATTAAAGAACCATATATGTGTACTATTGAGCATTAACATGTGTTTCAGAGAGCAGGAGATATGATGACTAGCTGCCTATAAGTATTGTAATGGTGCAAAAAGTCAAACTTCAGAGGCATGTTATCATTTATCCTAACCTTTATTGGAATGTTACGACGGAGTATTAGGGCCAAACTAAAAAAAAAAAAAAATGGAAATTACGAGAATAAAGTCATAATAATATGAGAATAAAGTCATAAAATTACGAGAATAAAGACACAATATTACCAGAATAAAGTCGTAATATTTTGAGAATAAAGTCGTAATATTTTGAGAATAAAGTCGTAATATTAAATATATTATAAATATATAAATATAACTTCACAAGATGCTCAATATTCCTCATTTTAACACAGGGAGAAGATGCTCTTCCTGTTAGAGGTCTCATAAATTACGACTTTATTCTCATAAATTACGACTTTATTCTCGTAATATTACGACTTTATTCTCGTAATATTACGACTTTATTCTCGTAATATTACGACTTTATTCTCGTAATATTACGACATTATTCTCATAATATTACGACTTTATTCTATTACGACTTTATTCTCGCAACATTTTGACTTTATTCTCACAATTTCCTATATATTTTTTTGTCTTAGTTTGGCCTTAATACTCCGTCGTAGAATGTACATCCAAGTTTAGTTGCAGGAATCTGAGGGAATGGATTCAAGAACAAAACTGGACAAGAACATCTGAAACAACCACAACCAAATTCACTCTATCCGGATGGAGCAATTTAACTGGATAGTTTTTATTTAAAGGCCCAAATGAAATAGAGTAACGAGGCTGTTTTTAAAATGTAAGGAGTAAAAAGTACAGATAATGCATAAAAATGTAAGGAGTAAAAGTAAAAAGTCGTCTGGAAAAATAATGACTCCAGTGAAGTATAGATAACCAAAATTTCTACTTAAGTAAGGTAACAAAGTATTTTTACTTTGTTAACACGCTTTTTGTTGCGTTTTTCTGCTCCAGGTTGCCAAGAAGAAGATGATGCTGACTCACCTGGTGGTCCGGCCCGGTCTCGGGTCCAAGACCGGCTCCATGTCCAAACAAGAGTTAGACGACATCCTCAAGTTTGGAACAGAGCAGCTCTTCAAAGATGAACTCAGTGAAGGAGGTGAGGAAAGGCTCATTTTCACATTCACACAACGCTGTGAAAAGGGCCCGTGAAAGAGAGCCGTGTTTATACGTTTTTTGTTTTTGTGTCAAGGTGAGAGCAAAGAGGAGGACAGCAGCGTCATTCACTACGATGACAAAGCCATCGACCGGCTGCTGGACAGGAACCAGACAGATACGGACGAACCGGAGCTGCAGAGCATGAACGAATACCTGAGCTCCTTCAAAGTGGCTCAGTACGTGGTCAAAGACGAGGAGGAGGAGGTGAGTTCTGTCGCCGCCGCGCCGGGTTCCTGCACTTAGGGGCTGGGCGATATGGACCAAAAGTCATATCTCGATATTTTCTAGCTGAATGGCGATACTTGATATATATCTCGATATTTTTTTCTGTGCCATAATTGGGGTTTCCCCCAAAGCATTATAGCATAGCATCTCTGTTAGCTTCATTTTTTCTGAGGCAAACCCTTAAAAAAACAGTCAGTTTTAATACAAAGCCTCGTGCCAAATGTCATACAGGTTCCTTTATTAACAGAGATCTGCACAATACCAAAATGTATAAAACAAATGAAATAAAAATAAACTGCCTGCATATATAGAATAAAAATGCTTCTTGAATAAAATAAAACAAATATCCCTTTCCTGCATAACAATTAAATTAAAATACACTGTGCTATTAATACAATGTAGACGGTAACAGGCAGACTTTTCCACTGAGGTTGACTGAGGTTTATTGTGCAAATAACAAAACATTTGTGCAAATCTCAAATAAAACATTCAAGTCAATTTGTCACAAAATAAGCTATATCAAAATCATAAAAAATAATGTTAGTTTTTTTTAAATTCTTTTTTAAATCGATATAAACAATATTGTCTCCTACCATATCGCGTTTGAAAATATATCAATATATATTAAAATCTCGATATGTCGCCCAGCCCTACCTGCACTCCACCCCGTTTCTTACTAGGGCTGCAACTAACGACTATTTTAATAGTCTACTAGTCACCGACTATTGAAACGATTAGTCGACTAATCGGATAATTAGTAATTTTTTAAAAAATTTAGTATGAGGTTGCTTTAATTATGTGGCAAATGATAATAAACACAAGAAAGATGGAACTAGAGCCCTGCTATAGCTGGACTGTTTTCTACATCCTGCTATAGCGGTAGGGCTGGGCGATATATCGAGATTTTAATATATATCTATATATTTTCAAACGCGATATGGTACGAGACAATATCGTTTATATCGATTTAAAAAAAATAAAATAATAATAATTTTTTTTTAATGATTTTGATATAGCTTATTTTGTGACAAATTGACTTGACTGTTTTATTTGAGATTTGCACAAATGTTTTGTTATTTGAACAACTGTCAACCTCAGTGGAAAAGTCTGCCTGTTACTGTCTACATTGTATTAATTGCACAGTGTATTTTAATTTAATTGTTATGCAGGAAAGGGATATTTGTTTTACTTTATTCAAGAAGCATTTTTATTCTATATATGCAGGCAGTTTATTTTTTTTTCATTTGTTTTATACATTTTGATATTGTGCAGACCTCTGTTAATAAAGGAACCTGTGTGACATTTGGCACGAGGCTTTGTATTAAAACTGACTGTTTTTTTAAGGGTTTGCCTCAGAAAAAATGAAGCTAACAGAGATGCTAACAGAGATGCTAACAGAGATGCTATGCTATAATGCTTTGGGGGAAACCCCAATTATGTCACTGAAAAATATTGATATATATCGAGTATCGCCATTCAGATAGAAAATATCGAGATATGACTTTTGGTCCATATCGCCCAGCCCTATATAGCGGGAGGGTTTTCTTCATCCTGCTCCCGCCCGCATCCGCAAAACTCTGAGAATTCATGCCCTCACGGCGCACAATAATAGAGATGCATTGATCTTGTGTCTTCTCCTGTCCCGCAAGAAAAATGTCCAGACAAATCTATCTGATTTAATGTTAACATGATCATTGCGGAGTTTGATGGATAATTGACAGTTCATAGGTCACCTGACTGAAAGTTAGATGCAAATCCATCATTGCATCAATTATGTGATTTGAGGTTATAGCAACGAGAGTAGCTGTGAGTGGCTCAAATAACACTAATAAATAACATGAAACAAATTAATTTAACAAATAAAATAGGCTTAATATCTTACCAAGACGATTCCGTTTCGTTCAGCACTCCGACGTGCTTTCTCTTCAAATGCATTACCGACGTGCTCCCGTGAAAAGCAGTTCGGCTTTGCAAACCTTGCAAGTCATCTTTTTATTCGCCGTATCGAGGCTAAAATGCTCCCAAACCTTTGAAGTTTTATTTCCTGCAGCTGCTGAGACGCGATCATGCATGCGCGACTCTGCAGAGATGGTATTGAAGTGAGACGCCTCACTCGTTGGAAAAACACGTCTGGAGACAATTGTCGACAATGGAAAGTTTTGTCGACAGATCGTTGCAGCCCCATTTCTTACTGACTCGTTCTTCTGTCCGTGGCTCAGGAGGAGGAGGTGCAGCGCGAGATCATCAAGCAGGAGGAGAGCGTGGACCCCGACTACTGGGAGAAGCTGCTGCGGCATCACTACGAGCAGCAGCAGGAGGATCTGGCACGAAACCTGGGCAAAGGCAAACGCATCCGCAAGCAGGTCAACTACAACGACGGCTCGCAAGAAGACAGAGGTAACTTTATATTTCTACTTCTGTGCCTTCATCAGCTGATGCTGCAGCGTTTGTAGTTGTTACAATAGTAAAATTGTACGTGACTTTTATGTATGATACATGAATATGTAGGTTGAATAATTTACATAAATCCAAAGTTCTGAAATAAGTTAACTCTTCCTTTTTTTCTTTTTACATTAAAAGCTGATTGGCAGGACGATCAATCGGACGGCCAGTCGGATTACTCTGTAGCGTCTGAGGAGGGAGACGAGGACTTCGATGAGAGATCAGAAGGTAAGAACTTAGGTTTTAAAACGTATATCTGGATAAACAAAACCAGTTTAGTTTATAGTTTAGACAAGGAAAGAAGTGTCATTTTAATTTTGTCTTTTTCAAGGTACACAGAAAGGAAAGAGGAAAAAAAACAATAATAAAATAAAAAATGATAGTAACAATCATAACATAACTTCCTGGGGGAGATGTAATATTTTGCCATTCTTTTCTTTCCCTTCTTTAAGGGCATGGCTGGGATTTGACCTTAAATGTAAACCATTTTTGCCACTTTTGAGCAAAATCCCTTCCTCTAATTCTCAAACAAAAAGTCAATTTTTCCATGGCGTATATTTCTTCAACAATGTCTAGCCATTGTTTCCGCGCTGGGGGATCACTTCTCATCCAGAGTCTCGTCAGGGCCTTCAGAAGTGTCATTTTTAATTTGTAGAAGTCTTTTTTTTTTTTTTTTTTTTTTTGTTCTTTTTTCTTTTTTAATTACAGAATGTAAGATTTAAAAACCTACTTTTTTTCCATTTTTATTCTACACTGTAAAAGCTCAGCGGTAGCTTCATGATGATCCCCACAGAAAACAAGCATATTGAGTTTTTTTTTTTTTTTTGTTTAATTTCAGGTCAGAGCTTTTAATTTATTTATTTATTTATTTATTTATTTTTTTTTTTTTTTTGAAATTCTCTTTTTATTTAGAACAGCAGTATTCCAACTTACACATTTATGCATTCAATCTTTAAACTTAAATGATTCTGACCCTACTGTCCTCCAGGCATTTTTTATGAACAGTAATTGAAAACTAACAGAAAAATAAAAAATAAAAATAAAGAAAATAAAAATAAAAACCAGGGAGCGCACCCATGTTTACAGTCATTACATCACATAAAAAAAATAGTTCACATGAAATCGGATGTGATTGGTTTCACATACTCCGTCCATTTGGACCAGATCTTATAAAAGTTTTCTTTCTAAGCATATTGAGTTGTAGTGCCGTAGCAGACCCCGGCCTGCTGCCGTCAGAATAATAAAGTGGTGTTTCCTGTCTGCAGCGAACTCCCGCAGGCCCAACAGGAAGGGCCTGAGGAACGACAAAGACAAGCCGCTGCCCCCCCTGCTGGCCAGGGTGGGAGGCAACATCGAGGTGAGACGTCCTGCTCTTCCCCCAACACAAACGTCACGTCTGCACCGTCCTTGTTAACGTCATACCAGACAATATTCACGCTGAAATGCCCGTATTAAAGGTGTCTTTCCCTCTCCTGGCGGGTCCCAGGTGCTGGGTTTCAATTCTCGGCAGAGGAAAGCCTTCCTGAACGCAGTGATGCGTTACGGGATGCCTCCCCAAGACGCCTTCACCACCCAGTGGCTGGTCCGAGACCTGCGGGGGAAATCTGAGAAGGAATTCAAGTAAGGTCCAGTCCCAATCCCCCCCCTAGTCCTAATTTTCAGCACTAACCCTAAATTTTGCGCGTTCCCGTGAGGGTAGTGGTGTCCCGATTCCTCTTTTCATCTAGGGCTAGTGGACATAACGAGGGCTAGTGCTTATGAATCTAGCCCTTCACAGCGAGGGATTTCAGATTCTGACTCGCTGACCGAGGGCTAGAAAAATTTCCCAGAATGCTTTACGTCATCATTTGCAGACTGAATCAAACAAAAAAAAACATGGCGGACATTTCTTATTTTTTTGTGAATAAAATCAATATTTTGAGTTAGTTTCTGCATAAAAATGCATTTTGATTACATTTCTAGCGAGAAATATATATTTTACTTTCATAATATTCACTCGGTGAACGTACAGGACTGTCTCAGAAAATTAGAATATTGTGATAAAGTCCTTTATTTTCTGTAATGCAATTTTAAAAAAAAAAAAAAAAAAAAAAACACGTCATACATTCTGGATTCATTACAAATCAACTGAAATATTGCAAGCCTTTTATTATTTTAATATTGCTGATCATGGCTTGCAGCTTAATCTGCGTCGCTCACCTGAAAACCCGAGTCAAAGGCTGTGAGGTTTTAGCTGTGAAGTGTCATAGGTGTTTAATAGATGAGATCAGAAACTTCCTGGTTCAGACATCCACGTTAAGGGCTTAGTATAGTGATGTTTAAAATAATTTTGATTATTATATAGTGGGTAGTTTTGATTAGGGCTGGAGTTGATTGATAGGTTTGAACTAAAAAGTGGGGAAAAAATATTATTCTGTAATGTTTTTTTGTCCTCTTATGACCCGAAAGGTAGTAAATTTATTCCTCGTGTTTTTGTTGACCTTTAAGAAAAATAGAAATGTTATTATTTTTATTTTTTTTATCATTTAAAGGACTAATACAGCAAAAATGGTGCCCAAAAAATGTAGGGAAATTTTACCTGAATTGATTCAAAAAAAGAGACCATAATGACGTCCATGGGTTAATCTGAGTGTGAACCACAACACCATTACTTCTGTTGTTGCTGAAATTCAAACCATCAAACAATGAAATGCTTCCCACAAAAATGTGTTTTAGCAGGATTTCCACATGAATCTGAGGATGTGACACTGGAATAAGTGATTCGGTAAACAGAGCATCCTCAATAATGTCTTTTTAACAAGGGGGTTTGTAGATCATAACGTTCTTCTACAAGACAGTTGTGCTTGTTTTTGTTTCCATTATCCTTGTTCTTCACCTCTAAACTACTTCCATCTGCTTCCGTTTCTCCCACTAAAGCTTCTTCACGCCGGCGTGTTTAGATAGTTTAGTCCAAACAAATGGTTTTTTGTTGTATAACGGCTCTTTAAGATTGTTGCTCATATTATATCACATATGGAACTGTGGAGACTCTGTGGAAACAGTTTGGAGCAGGAAATGAAACAAAGTACTAACATAAATCTGTTTTAAAAAAATTATTTATAAACAGGTATATGGAAGAGGAAATGGGTTAACGAGGAGTGTGAGAATCAAATAAAATAGGGAAAAATTGTATATTATACTTGCTTAAGATATGTTTAGATATTTATGTGGATATTTATGTAGTATATATTATATGTTGAGAGGGATAGTTATAATTATGTAATATATGTTATATATTTGTTGGGTATTTAGCATATATATATATATATATATATATATATATATATATATATATATATATATATTTTATAGGGATGTTTATATAGTGTATATTTATATAATATTTTCTAGATATTGATATAATTATGTAATTTATATTTTCTATATACTTATATGGATAATTATGTAATAATAGGCATGGGTACGTAGTATTTTTATATAGACTATATTTATATGGATATTGTGTAGATATAATGATAATAATAATAATAATAATAGCAATAATGTAAATTCATAGTGTTATAAAGGGGTAGGAACTAGGAAAAAGTGTAAACTTCTTCCTACTCCTTTTTTTTGAACATATGTGAATATGAAGATAAACCGGTAAATGTTTATTTTTATTTTTACTTTCATTTTTATATACATGTTCGAAATAAAAATGCATTAATTCTGAAGGAAAACCCGGTAACTCGGGTTTTCTTCTCTAATGTGGTTTCACGTTTTCTAAACAGCATTTTTCTCCTCTCCCCTGTCCAGAGCCTACGTCTCTCTGTTCATGCGTCACCTCTGTGAACCCGGCGCCGACGGGGCCGAGACGTTCGCCGACGGCGTCCCCAGAGAAGGGTTGTCACGGCAACACGTGCTCACCCGCATCGGGGTTATGTCCCTTATTCGCAAAAAGGTAAACAAAAACAACTGCTGTGCAAAAACTCAAAATCATAACAACAATATTTGTCTTATTTCTAGTTAAAATGTCTCATTTTTAATCCAAAAAAAATCTCATTCCAATTAAAACAAGACTCATCACTGGAAAAAACAACAATTTTCACCTGTTTCAAGTAGATTTTCACTTAAAATAAGTAGAAAAATTTGCCAGTGGAACAAGATTTTTTTGCTTGTAATGAGAAGATAAATCTTGTCCCACTGGCAGATTTTTCTACTTATTTCAAGTGAAAATTTACTTGAAACAGGTGAAAATTGTCAAATAACAAGTTATTTTTCTGGTGATGACTCTTGTTTTAAGTGTAATGAGATTTTTTGACTAAGAATGAGACATTTTAACTCGATATAAGACAAATATTCCTGGTAAGATTTAGAGTTTTTGCAGTGTAAGAGGGCTGAATTAAAGCTGAATCCCACTAACTAACTCTGCTCTGCTCCTGCAGGTCCAGGAGTTCGAGCACGTCAACGGCCAGTGGTCGATGCCCTGGATGGCCGAGCTGGAGGAGAACAAGAGAGCTCCGGGTCAGCCCGACTCGCCCGGGAAAACGCCGTCCACCGGCACGCCGGCCGACACGCAGCCCAACACCCCGGCCCCAGGTACGATCCTGCAGGAAAAAAAAAAAAAATTTCCAGGGCTGTACGCTTCCTTTTTTGAATGGTAGCACTGGTGCTAGCAAGTTAAAAAATTTTAGTAGCACAAATAAAAATTTACTAGCACACCCGGGTGGACAGTTAGTAGGGGTGTAACGATACACTAATCTCACGATACAATACGATATTATAGCAGTATTTTTTTAACAACCTTGAATGAGGAACATATGACTGGAAAAAATTGTCTTTTATTTGAAAGACACAAAATACAAAACAATGCTGTGCATTTGCCCTATTGTTACAGTTTGTAATGCTTTATAACTGTTTAAGTTTTAAAGAGAAAGCCAGGCCAACCATTTTCCACAAACTGAACTAAAAGTAAATGTCAGGTTTGCATTATGCATCTTCAGTTTCATACAAGTACAAATATTTTGCCACAAACTGAATAGTTTCTCTCATGTATGATTTGACTTTTTTCTTTTCCAGAAATTTAACAACTAAAATTAAATAAAAGTAAATGAATACATACAATTTTACATCATAAAACAGATTGATTCATGCTCATCTTATAAGTGTAAGAGGAGATTTATTTTTGTTAAGAAGGTTATTTTGGTAATTCAGGGTTCATTATGTTATAAATATATTCTTTATATTCTGATGTAAATCAGGGACTATAATGACACTAGTCAGTTTATCTGTAGTGATTAGTCTGTTTTAGATTGGGCGGAGTGATACGCCACAGTACGGCACTAGGTGCTGTGTTGATGTTCTAAAATCCTACGCTGTTGAGGGACATTAAAGTACACTGGAACTCAGCAGAAGTTGTCCCCGTGTTTATCCTACTCACGACCAGAAAAAGGTTTAATTTAATAAGGTAAGGCTTAATGCTACACCAGACTTAAAAGTTCAGAGCTCAAAACCCCGCTGATCGGGACCGCAAAAAGGTACTACTTTCTTCTGAGCGGAGGAAGATTTTGGTCCGCGTGTCGAGGCGCGGTCGCCACGCGCGGTCGGATCATGGATGTATTAATAGCCTTTCCACACGGCGCCCCGGCCGTATGGTCGCGAAAATACGGTATTTATATATGAAATGTCAGAATAGGTAATTTTTTTGATGACACCCCGGTTGAGAAAGGCTGATGTAGGTCAAGAGACATTCATATTGATTCTCACACTTTTTTTAACATGACCCCAGCGCAACTCACTCGCACAAATGCGAGTGGATACATATTTCTCTTCGCACCGGATGATTTTTATTCGCAAATGCGATGAAAACTGTCGCACTGTACAGCCCTGTTTTCTCCCTTAATGATAACATTTAGTAATAACAGCCTATAAGGTAGATTTTAAAATTGATCAATAAATATTTCGTCTAGAAAAGTCTTGCGCATTCTCACGTGTGACCTGCCTATCATGCAGATCAGTTGTTATTACAGTTATATTAGATTACTATACAACATATACTACATTATGTTGCTGGTATATCAGTGTGTGTTTAAACAAATGTTTTTGTATAAAACCATAATTGTCATTAGATTTCCACTGTAGTGACTTTTTTACATAGTTTTATTCCTATATTTCATTCATACGTTGATGTTTTAGAGGTCATGTATAATCATGGAAAAGTATTGGTATAAATGTGTATGAACCCTGTCCTATATAAGAGCATTATAATTATATATAACACTGCCGGGTTTTGAGAAAATGAAAAGCTTTTAGGTGAACCTTATAGCGCTGAAAATACATGAAATCCGTCTGTGTTTGTAGTTGAAGATTCCTCAAAGACTGACGAGGCGGCTAAAGACGGAGAGAAGGAGGCGAAGAAGGAGACGGAGGCGGAGAAGAACGGCAAAGATCCAGTCAAGGCCAACGACGAGGTAAAGACGGTGCATTTCTGGTGACGTGAGGGGGAAAAGTGGGACGTTTCTAAGATTGATGGAGTTCTGATTTTTCCTTCCAGGTCATCGCCATCCCGGACGACGACGAGAAGAGTCCGGCCGCAGAGGAGGAGAAGAACGGCCCGGTTGCCATGGAGACGGACAAACCGAGCAACGGCGAGGCCGACGGCGTGAAGGAGAAGGAAAGTGAGAAGGAGGGAGGAGGAGAGAAGAAGAGTCCGGAAGGAGGAGAGGAAGCCAAGGTGGTGCCGTCAGAGGACAAGACGGAGGCGTCGGAGGTCAAACCTGTCGCCTCGGAGGTCAAAGGTAAAAAAAACTCTTTTAAACCTTTTTAAATCCCTTAAAAATCTAAATGTGGACACACTGCAAAAACTCAAAATCTTACCAGGAATATTTCTTATTTTTAGTTCAAATGTCTCATTTTTAGTCAAAAAATTACACTTAAAACAAGAGTCATTACCAGAAAAATAACTTATTTGACAATTTTCACCTGTTTCAAGTAGATTTTCACTTGAAATAAGTAAGAAAATCTGCCAGTGGGACAAGATTTATCTTCTCATTACAAGCAAAAAAAATATTGTTCCACTGGCAGATTTTTCTACTTATTTTAAATGTAAATTTACTTGAAACAGGTGAAAATTGTAGTTTTTTCCAGTGATGAGTCTTGTTTTAAGTGTAATGAGATTTTTTTTTTACTAAAAATGAGACATTTTAACTACAAATAAGACATATATTCTTAAGATTTTGAGTTTTTGCAGTGCAGTTTTCATGTCGCAATATTTAAGCCCTTTAACTGAAATGAATCCAAATTAGGGTTTTAATTTTCCAGTTATTCGTGTTCTTTAGTAGGTTTTACATTTCAACTCTGATTAAATATGATGTCAAGAGTTTTATCAGATTAGACTTCTATCAGAAACAATCTGCACACTGCAAAAACACAATTTTAACAAGAATATTTGTCTTATTTCTAGTTAAAATGTCTCATTTTAGTAAAAAAATCTCATTACACTTAAAATAAGACTCATCACGGGAAAAAAACAACAATTTTCACCTGTTTCAAGTAGATTTTTACTTAAAATAAGTAGAAAAATCTGCCAGTGGAACAAGATTTTTTTGCTTGTAATGAGAAGATTAATCTTGTCCCACTGGCAGATTTTTCTACTTATTTCAAGTGAAAACTTACTTGAAACAGGTGAAAATGATCAAATAAGTTATTTTTCTGGTAATGACTCTTGTTTTAAGTGTAATGAGATTTTTTGACTAAAAATTAGACATTTTATCTAGAAATAAGACAAATATTCCTGGTAAGATTTTGAGTTTTTGCAGTGCAGAAACGCATACGAAGCTGGTGGCGTGTAATTGTTAATCTGCAGGAAATGCAATGAGCTTTTAAGTCTTAACTTTGTGCTGTGTTTTTCTGTTCAGTGGAGGAAAAGAAAGAAGAGAAGACAGAAGTTATGGACACCACTCCTGCAGAGGACAAGAAAGGTACGAGACACTCTTCTCAAACGTTCTGCACGGCTGGTTTGAGCGGCGCGCTGATGCCGAGTGGTCGTTTACAGACGTGAAGGAGGAGAAGGAGGTGCCGAAGCCGGAGGACGCCACCAAACTGCAGAACGGAGACGGCAGCAAAGAGGGCGCGGCCTCGGCCTCGGCCCCGGCCGCCCCCCCGACCCCCGTCACCGCCGCCGCTGCTGCTGCTGCCGCCAGCGGAGTCAGCGAGGAGAAGAAGAAAGCCAAGACTCGCTTCATGTTCAACATCGCAGACGGAGGATTCACAGGTGCTCGCACTCGCCGAACCGTCGCTCCTTTAACCCAGTGGTCCCCAACCCCCGGGCCGTGGGTCATCTGGTACCGGGCCGCACAGAAAGAAAAAATAATTTCTGTGGCCCCGACTGATGATGGATGACTCTCAAACTGATGGTTCACAATGTTTTTATTCCTTGGATGTAAAATAAATACACTGCAAACACACCGTAAGAGCTATAAAGGAATAAAATAGTTAGACTTTCTACATTCATAAAAGTTTCATTTAACTTAAATACAGACCGACGCAGCTGCTCGGTCGGTTAAAACAGCTACCGTTAACCACAATACATGAGTAACCGTGGCAACCAAACTCAAGCTGGACATAAATATGGTATAAAATTTGCACAAATCTTTATCAGCAGGTGCTTTTTGTGTCAGTTAGGCTCCACTTTAGCATTCCCGACACTAGTTTAGTCTTGCAGACACACTTTCTACTGCCGTTAAACTTTTACCGTTAAAGTCCGAAGCGCCGGATGTTGACGAGGTCTCGGCGAGACGCCTTCAAAATAAAATCACTAAATATCGGTCTCCTTAATATATAACAAAAAATAAAAGCCTGGCTTTAAATTACGTTAATGAGAAAACAAACAAAACACATTTATAGAAATACTCATATTAAAGGTAATTTACAATTTCCATTATTTTATTTTTTCGAAAATGATGTTTTATTATTATTACTATAGAGAAAATACCAGTTTTTAGTGCCGATCTAGTCATTTTATTTAGTTTTTATCAACTACACCTTTTAGATTGGGCAGTGAAAATATTGTCAGACATTAAACCGGTCCGCGGTTCAGAAAAGGTTGGAGACCACTGCATTAACCCTTTAAGACCGGCCGGAGCGCCGGCGCTCCCGTTCGCATTTTGATTTTCAAAATGTATGTACAATTACAACCAAATAAAACAGAGCAGTAATTCTTTTTGTATCTTAAACAGGAAAAGTTTCACTTACATATCTTGCATTTAGTGTCCCAGAGTTTTAATCCATTAAATCGTTTGGGAAAAAATCCCATAATAATCCAGTAATATTGCCGAAATCTTTATAATTGACATTGCTGGTTATTTATGGATCCGGTACGTGTTCACAGCTCGTCCTACGTTAACGTACGTTGACACGAACGTCATCACGTTGTCAGCGTGTCGTCAGGTTGGAGTTTTCCACTTCCCGCGAAAAGGGAAGTGACGTAATTCCCCGGGAAACTAGTCTGTTTGAATTTGCGCTCTTATTTGCACTTTTTATCAGATCTTCACAAAAGATTACTTAATTCCAAATAGATTTCCTCTGGTTTGAAAAGCTTCTGCGTTACTTTTTTCCATTGACAATTTTGAGGGATCTAGTTATGGGATTTCTGTATTTAGAAAAATATGTGTAAAATTTAAAAACAATTAACATTTTTTTGGTAGTTATTTGCACTTTTTAGCAATTTATTTAGTTAGTGTGGACTTGTAACATACAGATTATTAAAGATTGGCTTATATGGGTTGTTTTAATGCATAGCAAATAAAAATACTCCATAAAATGGCAGTATAGCGTGCATAAATGTAAAAATATGCTTAGGACTTGTTCTATGTTCGGTCATAAAGGGTTGTGTTTACTGAATCACTCATCTCTTTTGTCCGTGTCTCTTCAGAGCTCCACTCGTTGTGGCAGAATGAGGAACGTGCTGCCACCGTCACCAAGAAAACCAACGAGATCTGGCACCGTCGCCATGACTACTGGCTGCTGGCCGGCATCATACAGTATCCTTTTCCTGCCCGAGAGATCAGTTGTAACTAAACCTGAAGATCCCATAAAGTGGTGAAAGCAGCACACCAAAAAATGTAGATGCAAGACAGATTCAGTTAAAAACATCCATCTTTATTGTGAACGCTCGGTTGTAACTGTTCAGGTTTATTTTATTTTTATTTTAGTAGTTTGCACACAATAAAAGTAACACTTGCAATCAAAATAGTAAAACAAATGTGACAGGAGAGGTCAAAAAGCCAA
This sequence comes from Cololabis saira, assembly GCF_033807715.1. Classification (NCBI taxonomy): domain Eukaryota; kingdom Metazoa; phylum Chordata; class Actinopteri; order Beloniformes; family Belonidae; genus Cololabis; species Cololabis saira. The sequence continues at coordinate 36,340,555 of NC_084601.1, forward strand.
CAGGCTTATGCAGCGAAACCTTCCCTCAATTTAGGAAGTAAAACACAACAAGACGAAAACTATAAACAAAAAACAAAGGTTAGACTACATACAGTAGTTACAGATCATCAACACACACAAAAATAATCAACAAAAAAAAAAAAAAATCAACAAAAAACTTTTTTTAATTAACATTTTTTAAATGTGAATTAAATGAGATTATAAATTTCTTTTAAAAATCTCTAGAGAAGCAGAGCTTTTGATAATGTGAGATTTGGAGTTCCATATCTGTAAACCACGATATCTGAGGGAAAACTGTCCGTGTTTAGTTTTATAAAAAGGAAGATGAAGATGATTAACCTGTCTAGTATTATATGAATGCATTTGAGAATTATATTTGAAAAAATTACTAAGCGATAGTGGTAAAGAAAAAGGCAAAAACATATGTTTGTATAAAAACACACATATCTGATGAATATTTGTCATATACTGAAAGAATTTTAAGTTTTCTGAACAGAGGAGTAGAGGGTTCCGTAGAGTTAGAAAAAGTTGCCAGTCTTACAAATGGTTTTATCTGAGACCGCCGGTCCCGGTGAACCGTCGTGCTGAGGTTCCTGTTGTTCTCCTTGACCGTCGCCTGCTCCAGACACGGCTACGCCCGCTGGCAGGACATCCAGAACGACGCCCGGTTCGCCATCCTCAACGAGCCTTTTAAAGGAGAGATGAACCGGGGGAACTTCCTGGAAATCAAGAACAAGTTCCTCGCCAGACGATTCAAGGTAAAGAGTTAACGAAGCAGCAGCGTTGAGGATTGAAATGACCCGAGCTCATCCAGCCTGTTGGGTTTATTTCTTCTGTTATCGATGCATTCCTGTTGTTTCCCTGATAACTGCTGCAGAAAAGGCTGCAGGTGTCTGTCTTGTAAAGTTGCTTTCGTCAACGAAAATTATAAGTAAATATCGTCGTCAACGAACCGTCACTGCAAAAACTCAAAATCTTAACAAGAATATTTGTCTTATTTCTAGTCAAAAAAATCTCATTACACTTAAAACAAGACTCATCACTGGAAAAAAACAACAATTTCCACCTGTTTCAAGTAAATTTTCACTTAAAATAAGTAGAAACATCTGCCAGTGGAACAAGATTTATCTTCTCATTACAAGCAAAAAAATCTTGTTCCACTGACAGATTTTTTTTACTTATTTTAAGTGAAAATCTACTTGAAACAGGTGAAAATTGTTGCTTTTTCCAGTGAAAATTTTCTTGAAACAGGTGAAAATTGTCAAATAAGTTATTTTTCTGGTAATGACTCTTGTTTTAAGTGTAATAGTGTAATTTTTTGACTAAAAATGAGACATTTTAACTAGAAATAAGACAAATATTCCCGGTACGATTTTGAGTTTCTGCAGTGTATTACCACCTGAGGAAAAGGAGACGCAACGAAAATGCTGGTCATGTGATGATAACGATAATGCAATATCGTAGAGGAATAAAAACCAGACCAAAATGTAGATTACAAAATAAAAACTGCTAAAATGTGTCTTCATTTTCGTTGACCAAAACGAGACAAAATGTTCTAGTTTTGGTTCTATTATACCCCTTTTACACCAAGCTGGTTCCAGGGCTGGTTCTGGGCTAGAGCCAGAGTTAGCACCAGTTCTTTGGTTTTACACAGCCTAAGCGCCGGCTCCTGGCTCTCAAAACGGGTGCTACGCCAGCCCCTTTGAGCTGCTGGGCCAGCTCAAAGAACCAGTTACGCTGGGGGCTGGGGGCGGTGTTACTGAACAACCAGAGCAGAGTAAACACGGAAAGGCGCCGTTTTTAAACAACATAGCGTTGAAGACGGTGGTTAAGTTAGTAGACTCTTTTATTATTACATCCATTTATTTAATAATGGATGTAAAACAGAAGCAGCAGTGGTCTACGGTACAATCCACCAACAGTAACGTCTGCGGGCTCCGTGCCGCCGATGCAGCGGCGCAGCCTCGCGTCCGAGCCCGCGGGGGAGCGTTCCAGCCACGGGACGCGAGGCTGCGGAGCCCGCTGAAGCAGCACAGCTCCATCCATTTATTTCATAAAAATTCCCGGCCCGCGGGGACGCCTCCCAGCCCGCCGTTCAGGTTCCGCCGCGTTACACCAACGCAGAGCCTACGGCGGAGCTCCTGAGGAGAGGAGAGGAGCTGCTGTCCCCCGGGGCTGCTGGCTTTCGAGTCAAATTTGTTAACAGGCCTTATTTGGATAAACTGAGCCCAGGTTGGGGATCTTAAAGGGTTACTTTACCTGAAAAAAATATTAAAACTTAATAAAGTGCCATATTAACAGCGCTACAGCAGGAATTAAAACAGCTTTTAACTGTCGGCTTCCTCATATGGTGTGACGATCGACGCAGAGCCTACGGCGTAGGTTACGCGGCGACGGGCACCGTACACCGTACCTTACGCCGTAGGCTCTGCGTCGATTTAACGCGGAACCATAAATCAGCTCCGGAGCCCGCAGTCAGCCAGAAATTCCGAAATTTTCAGAGCAAATTTCTTAACAGGCGTTATTTGGATAAACCGAGCCCAGGTTGGGGATCTTAAAGGGTTACTTTACCTGAAAAAATATTAAAACTTAATAAAGTGCCATATTAACAGTGCTACAGCTGAAATTAAAACAGCTTTTGGCTCTCAGCTTCCTGATCAGGGTGGGGATGAAAACGAGGGGGCGTGGTGACGTGATGACGTGGCTCTCTGGCCAGCTCCTGGCCAGCACCAGCTGTGTAAAAGCAAACGGTTCTTACTTAGAACCAACCGCGAACCGGCTCTAGCACCAGCCCTGGAACCAGCTTGGTGTAAAAGGGGTATTATAGATGGCAGTGCCTCTCTAGTCTGGAACAGACTCTGGATACAGGATGGAAGGAGATGCTTGTGTGTCTTGTACATTAGGAGTGCAGTGTTTAATTCAACTATATCAATTAATTTTAAGGATTTGAGGTCAATAATACATTCATACTGTGTAATTTTTGCGCAATCTTGTCATTTTGCTTGTGACCACCACTAGAGTAAACCTAAAAGAAATCAGATATAAGCATTTGGAAACTCATTTTACCACAAAAACAAAACTGGAGGAGTAAAACCCCGGACCGCCCAGCGAGTCCCAGCTCTCGTATCCTGCTCACCTTTTCCAGCCCTGACCTGTTTTTACGCCTGTGTCTCGTCTGCAGCTGCTGGAGCAGGCGCTGGTGATCGAGGAGCAGCTGCGTCGCGCTGCCTACCTGAACATGTCGGAGGACCCGTCCCACCCCTCCATGGCCCTCAACACGCGCTTCAGCGAGGTGGAGTGTCTGGCCGAGTCGCACCAGCACCTCAGCAAGGAGTCCATGTCCGGGAACAAGCCGGCCAACGCCGTCCTGCACAAAGGTGAGAAACTCCCCGGAGAACTGCAGAAACTCCAAATCTGACCAGGAAGATTGGTCTTATTTCTAGTTAAAATGTCTCATTTTTAGTACAAAAAAACTCATTTCACTTAAAACAAGAGTCATCACCAGAAAAATAACTTATTTGACAATTTTCACCTGTTTCAAGTAAATTTTCACTTGAAATAAGTAGAAAAATCTGCCAGTGGGACAAGATTTATCTTCTCATTACAAGCAAAAAAATCTTGTTCCACTGGCAGATTTTTCTACTTATTTTAAGTGAAAATCTACTTGAAATAGGTGAAAATTGTTGACGGTTATCTTAGTGATGAAATATCACTTTAAAACCAACCCCCCCCCCCCCCAAAAAAAAGTACACTAAATATCAAGTGATTCTAAAGAAAAAAGTAACTCAATCTAACACAGTACTTTGTAGAAAAGGACGTACACTGCAAAAACTTCAAATTTTACCAGGAATATTTGTCTTATTTCTAGTTAAAATGTCTCATTTTTAGTCAAAAAATCTCATTACACTTAAAACAAGAGTCATCACTGGAAAAAAACAACAGTTTTCACCTGTTTCAAGTAGATTTTCACTTGAAATAAGTAGAAAAATCTCCCAGTGGAACAAGATTTATCTTCTCATTACAAGCAAAAAAATCTTGTTCCACTGGCAGATTTTTCTACTTATTTTAAGTGAAAATCTACTAGAAACAGGTGAAAATTGTTGTTTTTTCCAGTGATGAGTCTTGTTTTAAATGTAATGAGATTTTTTTGACTAAAAATTTGACTTTTTAACTAGAAATAAGACAAATATTTAAGATTTTGAGTTTTAGCAGTGCAAATGTTAAATGTATTTTTGTGAATGTACGGCATCGTAGCATGGAAGTCTGATGAAATGTTGCCGGATGAAAGCGCCATGAATCGGACTGTTAATGGTGTTTCCTGTCCGGGTGTCAGTGCTGAAGCAGCTGGAGGAGCTGCTGAGTGACATGAAGGCCGACGTCACCCGCCTCCCGGCAACCATCGCCCGGATACCGCCGGTTGCCGTGCGACTCCAGATGTCGGAGAGGAACATCCTGAGCCGGCTGGCGAGCCGAGGCCCCGACACACAGGCACAGGCACAGCAGGTCACTACACCTTTCTGTGATTAATCACTAACGTTTGCTACTTAGATGAATTGAAATGTTAATATTTCATTTATTTTTTATTTATTCCTATCATGGAAATATGCAAACCAGAAAAAACAAACGAGTAAAATAACAACAACACAATCATCAACTAAAGCGTACGCATTTAAAGCATACGCATATATTATAAATCTTAACTATTTCGTCGATACATTGCCGTTTTTTTTCTCTTTACATTTTTTTTTAAACTGAAATATGTTTATACAGCCCTTTTTAAATCATCATGTAATGAATTCCATAATTTAATTCCAACAACAGAAACACTTGTCTGCTTTAAAGTAGTTCGGGCAAATAGATGTTTAAAACAAAATTTTCTTCAGCTATCTTCATTATTTGAACTGAAAGTAAACATGTATTGTAAGTTTTCTGGCAATGCTTTACATTTAGCTGTTACATGATTGTGAGTGTCTGTAACTTAACCAAATCATCAAGGTTCAGTAATCTTGATTCAATAAATAATCTGTTGGTGTGTTCTCTGTAATGCGTATTGTAAATACCGTATTTTCTGGACTATAAGCCGCTACTTTTTTCATAGGTTTTGAACCGTGCAGCTTATACAAAGGTGCGGCTATTCTGTGGATTTTTCTTCCACCGCTCTGGGCGCTCTAACCGGAATTAGAATCAAAACTAAGACAAAATAAATGCAAAGAAGAATACGCTACTTCTTCTTTAGCAGATAGAAGTAGAAGCAGATTTCAAACAGATAAATAGATAAATAAATACCGGTTATTTTCTCTTGGTTCTGTCCCGTTTTAATCAGCAAAGTTGCTGCCGTGTTAAAAGACACTGTTATGAAAGGATCTATTTAGGTACAAACATGTACATCATTTACAGTTCAAAATGTTTCTGTACATGTAGTAAATATCTAATCTAGCAACATAAATATCTGCGGCTTGTATATCTTTTTTTTATAATTTTTTTTAAAAAAATAAGCAGGTGCGGCTTATAGTCCAGGAAATACGGTAACTCTAAGTCAGGGGTCGGCAACCCAAAATGTTGAAAGAGCCATATTGGACCAAAAACACAAAAAACAAATATGTCTGGAGCCGCAAAAAATGAAAAGTCTTGTATTAGAATGAAGGCAAATGGCGAAATGCGAAATGTTGAGGAAAAAAGTGTAAATGTTGAGGAAAAAAGTCAAAATGTCGAGAAAAAATTCGAAATGTCAAGAAAAAAGTAAAAATGTCGAGAAACAAGTAAAAATTGAGAGAAAAAAGTCAAAATTTTGGGAGAAAAGTCAAAATGTCAAGAAAAAAGTAAAAATGTAGAGGAAAAAAGTTTAAATGTCGAGATTAATGTTTAAGTACAATCTCGAGAAAAAAGTGTAAATGTTGAGAAAAAATTCGAAATGTCGAGAAAAAAGTGTAAATGTTGAGAAAAAATTCGAAATGTCGAGAAAAAAGTGTAAATGTTGAGAAAAAATTCAAAATGTTGAGGAAAAAACGCAAAAATTTTGAGAGAAAAGTCAAAATGTTGAGAAAAAAGTGGAAATGTCAAGAAAAAAGTGGAAATGTCGAGAAAAAAGTCGAAAGGACAAAGGAAGAAAAAAAGAGGAAGAAGGAAAAAAAAAAGAGAAAAAAGTCAAACATTTTTGAAAAAGCTCCAGGAGCCACTAGGGCGGCGCTAAAGAGCCGCGGGTTGCCGACCCCTGCTCTAAGTGCTCTTTTCTGTAGTAGAAATAAAGGATTCATATTAGTTGGATATGTGTTGCCCCAGACTCAGAATATAACTTGAGGTAAAAACAAAAAGCTGCTCGGACGCATCTCTAATTTTACCGTCTTCCATTTTTCCTCGTCCAGATGTCGCAGCAATAGACTAAGAAGTCTCTAACCCGGAACCTCCTCCTCCTCCACGTCAACATTCCTGACTGGTGCAGCCAAATGACGGACAGTTCAAGCTGAAGCCACGCCCAGTTCAACCCCCGCCCCAAAACAGACTTTACAGTTTTGTTGGAGGATCAAACGTCCTCCGGAAATGACCACCGGAAAATGAGGCTGTGGACAGAAAGGCTATTTTATTTTTTATTTTTTTTCTTTCCTTTTTTCAGTTTCTTTATTAATATTATTGATATAATGTTATTATGATGGTTTTTTTGGGACCTGAATGAATAAAAAAAAAAAAAAACGAAAAGGGGTTTTGTCATTTCACAACAGGTGGTACATAATGTTTGTGTCCAGAAACGACTCTGTTTCTGTACGACGTTGCTGTCGTGGAGGAATATTTGTCTTATTTCTAGTTAAAATGTCTCATTTTTAGTCAAAAAAAACTAATTACACTTAAAACAAGACACATTTTAGCAGTTTTTATTTTGTAATCAACATTTTGGTCTGGTTATTATTCCTCTACGATATTGCATTATATATTATCGTTATGGTCACATGACCAGCATTTTCGTTGCGTCTCCTTTTCCTCAGGTGGTAAAGCACTGCAAAATCTCAAAATCTTACCAGGAATATTTGTCTTATTTCTAGTTAAAATGTCTAATTTTTAGTTAAAAAAAAAAAACTCATTACACTTTAAACAAGTCATTACCAGAAAAATAACTTATTTGACAATTTCCACCTGTTTCAAGTAAATTTTCACTTGAAATAAGTTGAAAAATCTGCCAGTGGGACAAGATTTATCTTCTCATTACAAGCTAAAAAATCTTGTTCCACTGGCAGATTTTTCAACTTATTTCAAGTGAAAATTTACTTGAAACAGGTGGAAATTGTCAAATAAGTTATTTTTCTGGTAATGACTTGTTTAAAGTGTAATGAGTTTTTTTTTTTTAACTAAAAATTAGACATTTTAACTAGAAATAAGACAAAAAAAAAAATAACCAAAAATCTCATTACACTTAAAAACAAGACTCATCACTGGAAAAAGCAACAATTTTCACCTGTTTCAAGTAGATTTTCACTTAAAATAAGTAAAAAAATCTGTCAGTGGAACAAGATTGTTTTGCTTGTAATGAGAAGATAAATCTTGTCCCACTGGCAGATTTTTCTACTTATTTCAAGTGAAAATTTACCTAAAACAGGTGAAAATTCTCAAATTTTTCTGGTGTTTATTTTTCTGGTAATGACTCTTGTTTAAAGTGTAATGATTTTTTTTGACTAAAAATTAGACACTTTAACTAGAAATAAGACAAATATTCTTAAGATTTTGAGTTTTTGCAGTGTGGAGCAGCGGAGACTCATTCTCTGGAGTGACGAATCACGCTTCTCCATCTGACAATCTGATGGACGGGTCTGGGTTTGGTACTGGTCTGACTGCATTGTGACAAGTGTAAAGTTTGGTGGAGGGGGGATTATGGTGTGGGCTTGTTTTTCAGGAGCTGGGCTTGACCCCTTAGTTCCAGTGAAAGGAAACTCTGAATGCATCAGCGTACCAAGACATTTTGGACAACTCCATGCTCCCAAGCTTGTGGGAACAGTTTGGAGCTGGCCCTCCCTCTTCCAACATGACTGCACAAATCCAGGTCCATAAAGACATGGATGACTGGCCTCAGAGTCCTGACCTCAACCCCATAAACACCCTGGGATGAATCAGAGCGGAGACTGAGAGCCTTCTCGTTCAACATCAGTGCAACCTCACAATTGCACTTCTGGAACAAGTGCATTTATTTATAAACACACTTCTAAACCTTGTGGAACAGCCTCCCCAGAAGAGTTGAAGCTTAAATTCTTAAAGTCAAGGCAGGTGAGTGGATACTTTTGGCAATATACATGACTGTCTCAGAAAATTAGAATATTGTGATTTTCTGTAATGCAATTACAAAAACTAAAATGTCATACATTCTGGATTCATTACAAATCAACTGAAATATTGCAATGCTTTTATTATTTTAATATTGCTGATCATGGTTTACAGTTTAAGAAAACTCAAATATCCTATCTAAAAAAAATTAAATATTCTGGGAATCTTAATCTTAAACTGTAAACCATGATCAGCAATATTAAAATAATAAAAGGCTTGCAATATTTCAGTTGATTTGTAATGAATCCAGAATGTATGACATTTTTGTTTTTTTAATTGCATTACAGAAAATAAAGAACTTTATCACAATATTCTAATTTTCTGAGACAGTCCTGTAGTGTATTTCCTGGGGACAATAGGACACCAATCTGAAAATGTAACTGAAAGAATTCAAGAGGAACATTTGCACATTCACAGACAAAGAGAGGCCTTGGATTGGGGAAAAAACTGCTCCAGTGAGACAGACGTCTGCACTGTAAAAACTCCAAATCTTACCAGGAATATTTGTCTTATTTCTAGTTAAAATGTCTCATTTTTAGTCAAAAAAAATCTCATTAAAACAAGAGTCATTACCAGAAAAATAACTTATTTGGCAATTTTCACCTGTTTTAAGTAAATTTTCACTTGAAATAAGTAGAAAAATCTGCCAGTGGGACAAGATTTATCTTCTCATTACAAGCTAAAAAATCTTGTTCCACTGGCAGATTTTTCTACTTATTTTAAGTGAAAATCTACTTGAAACAGGTGAAAATTGTTTTTTCCAGTGACGAGTCTTGTTTTAAGTGTAATGAGACATTTTAACATTTTAACTAGAAATAAGACAAATATTCTTAAGATTTTGAGTTTTTTCTAACTAAGACTGTGTCTGCAGAGTAAAGAATTGGCAGTTTGAAGCTGTATTTTTCACGGTCACCACAGTTCCTCCACAAACTCAGAAGAGGTGAGGGCTGTTTTCCCGGTTGCAGTCTGAAGCTTTGCCCCTAGATGGCACTAAACGCCGTCAGGAAAGAAAAAAATGACAACAGAGATCAGAGCTCAACCTTAAATCCTTAAATGTCCCTCCCTTTGTCTGAATAATTAATTTAAAGATCTAAAAATAAGTTGTAATGTGCTTCTTTTTCAATGTATATCAAAATCTCTTGACATTTAGTTAAATAATTAGGTTTGAAATGAATGATTTTTCTCTTATGCAACTGAAATTGTAAGATACAGTTTAAAAAACAAGAGCCTGCTTATATTAATCAAATCAGAGCCCAAACATTGTATATCTAATGCAAATATGAATTTTATTTTTTTTATTTTAATTCCAGTCATTTATTTCATCAGGTTAAATAATAAACACTTAAATGTTGGGTTTCACTAAACATAATCCACATTCAGTGATTTCAATGAATGAAATGAAAGAAACTAAATAAGAGAATAAATCCTGCAGACGGGGGAATCCGGTTCAGGCAAAGCAAAGTAACAAAGTAACAAGCTGCACATTCAGACCACACAAAACACACGTGGGGTCAGTTCACAGGAGAAGGAAATAAACTCAGGACAGCTGCTGCATTATGGGAAGTAGACAAACGATTTTGGCCCAAAAACAATCAAACGTTCCAGTTGTTTTTAGTGTCAGAAGCAGTCGAGATGGAGATATACGGAACACGAGTCTCTGCTAGGCAGACAGGTGAACAAAACGGGAAAACATGATGTTTAAAACTAGAAAAATGGAGACTGGTGTCTGTCACTGACCGTTTCATCATCCACTTTATCTGTTTTACAGTAATCAGAAAGATTTCATTAATGTGCATTCATCATTTTCACTTTTCCTACATGTTTAAACAGAAAAAAATGCTTTCTTCTTCTATCAACTGAGCTTCTTGGTTTGAGATATTTCGGGGTCCGTTTTAGCAAATTCCACCCCAGGCCCGGTTCTACGAGGGTGCATAAGCATGCATTGCACCCTTAGTTTATGTGTTTGCATGCTCAGTTGAAAAGACGGGAAAAAAAAACTGACAAAAACTTAAAATCTTACTAGGAATATTTGTCTTATTTCTAGTTAAAATGTCTCATTTTTAGTCAATAAATCTTATTACACTTAAAACAAGAGTAATTACCAGAAAAATAACTTGTTATTTGACAATTTTCACCTGTTTCAAGTCAATTTTCACTTGAAATAAGTAGAAGAATCTGCCAGTGGAACAAGATTTATCTTCTTATTACAAGCAAAAAAATCTTGTTCCACTGGCAGATTTTTCTATTTATTTTAAGTGAAAATCTACTTGAAACAGGTGAAAATTGTTGTTTTTTCCAGTGATGAATCTTGTTTTAAGTTTAATAAGATTTTTTTAGACTAAAAATTAGCCATTTTAACTAGAAATAAGACAAATATTCTTGTTAAGATTTTGAATTTTTGCAGTGTAGATTATCTGATGTGTGAGGTAGCCCAGACTAAATGTAACATTTTCTTTGTTCTGCAGCAATATTGCTGCAAAAAAGCATTTGAAATACACTTTAAATATTCTTGTTTTGCTAGTATCATTCCGCTTTAAATTATGGAAAAATGCATAATTTAGTGTTGAATAACGTGCCAGGCATGTGCACCCCCTCTGATCAGAGATGCAGCCCTACTCATCATTTTCTAGAACCGGCCCTGGTACACCCCATCACCAGTTTAACAAGACAGAGCAAATGAGACGAGGTGTAACGAGATCTGGTGTTGGATAAATGTGGCTGAGGTCACATGTAAACTGACACGGGAGGAGAAACGATGGCAGCAGATTATTCCCTGCAGCGTTTAGGCTGATGACGCCCCCGGGGAGAACTGCAGATAATCTCTGCACATTAATCTGTTCACGCTGCTCAAGTCAACACGATGAAATTTGAATTGTTGTCCCTCCCGTTGGCTTTTCCTTAAAGGGGATCTATTATGGCATTTAATGTCTATTTTAAACAGGCCTTGAATGTCTTAAAAACAAGCTTTTGATTGTTTTTTCTATATAAATTAGAAATTCAGCCTCTGGGCCATGACTTTATCTTTACCGTTTCTAACCTCATTATCTATGCGGGATTCTGAGTGGGCGGGGCTATGATAATGAGGCTCTGTGCTGATTGGCTGCCTGCACTGCAAAAACTCAAAATCTTAACAAGAATATTTGTCTTATTTCTAGTTAAAATGTCTAATTTTTAGTCAAAAAATCTCATTACACTTAAAACAAGAGTCATTACCAGAAAAATAACTTATTTGACAATTTTCACCTGTTTCAAGTAAATTTTCACTTGAAATAAGTAGAAAAATCTGCCAGTGGGACAAGATTTATCTTCTCATTACAAGCAAAAAAATCTTGTTCCACTGGCAGATTTTTCTACTTATTTTAAGTCAAAATCTACTTGAAACTGGTGGAAATTGTTGTTTTTTTCCAGTGATGACTCTTGTTTTAAGTGTAATGAGATTTTTTTTGACTAAAAATGAGACATTTTAACTAGAAATAAGACAAATATTCTTGTTAAGATTTTGAGTTTTTGCAGTGTGAATGACGTGATACACCGCTACGGAAAAATGCCGGAAGCCCCGGCTGGCGGAGTTATTTACACCGTGTCATAACTGCATGCGATGCGATCGAGCGTCAGCGACAAAATCAATTCCATTGCTTTATTTTCTATTGGACTGTCCTAACTGGCCGCAGCGGCGCACCGTTTTGAGCTGAACATTTGTCGGACGCCCTGCTTCTATTTTCTTCCTGTCGCTCGCGTTGAAAGCCGGTTGAAAGCGCTGTAGGAAACAGTCATGATGAGGAACGGCTGATCCAGTTAGTTGAAATGAGAAGTTATCTCTATGATTCCTCCTCATTTCACTACAAAAACCTCAATAAAGTGGCAGCTGCTGGAGGGAGATGGACAGAGAGAACGATGTCACGCAGTGCTACGATAGTCGGACGCTCATGCAGTTACACAGTTTTATAGTTGTGGGCGTGGTTTGCATTTTGGTTACGTAACGAAAATGCGCAGAATCTTATTGGCTCGTAGATCCACATCACACTGGACGGATCATCCGGGCGGCTGTACAGACACTGCAGAATCTGGTTGTTTCCTCCTTCTCTGAGTTGGCAGGCTGAGGGGAGACCACTTTATATATGTTAAAGCAAGAAAAAACCTGTTTTTCAGAATAGGTCCCCTTTAAACTCTCCTGATGCAGTAAACCATATCCACGTGACCGTCTCTGCTCGGGTACTTTAGCCCACAAAGTTCGCATCCATCCCTTCGCGGTGGTTAGTTAAGAGGAACGGAGGAAGGTTTCTGAGGAAGAGGAGGATGGAGAGCAGGAGCAGAGATGAGGAAGAGCAGGATCCGGCTCGGTGGTGGTTGTGGGTGCAGACTCGTATCCTCCGACAGCAGCTCAGTAAAAGAAATACACTGAGAAAAGCAAGCACAGATGTTACAAACAGAAGAACAACAGCTCATAATGACATAAAATGCTTTTTTTTTTTTTAAATATACAGGACTGTCTCAGAAAATTAGAATATTGTGATAAAGTTCTTTATTTTCTGTAATGCAATTAAAAAAACAAAAATGTCATACATTCTGGATTAATTACAAATCAACTGAAATATTGCAAGCCTTTTATTATTTTAATATTGCTGATTATGGTTTATAGTTTAAGATTAAGATTCCCAGAATATTCTAATTTTTTTAGATAGGATATTTGAGTTTTCTTAAGCTGTAAGCCATGATCAGCAATATTAAAATAATAAAAGGCTTGCAATATTTCAGTTGATTTGTAATGAATCCAGAATGTATGACATTTTTGCATTACAGAAAATAAAGGACTTTATCACAATATTCTAGTTTTCTGAGACAGTCCTGTATAAAGCAGAATGGAAGTGTTTTAACTCACAAAAGATGACACCAACGAATATAACGCCGATAATCGCCATCATGATCATCATCTGCAGAGAGAATCAAAGCGTGGTCAGGTGGAACACCTTTAATTCCAACCGGAAATGGGAATAAATCAAAATCCGTGACACATGCTGCATTTTATTTATTAGAATTGACAAAACGGGGATGAATATCCAAAGGAAGCTTTGCAGATTTTACAATAAACCTCCCTGCACATCCTGTGTACTGAGGGATGAGGGATTAACGGGGGTGAGAGAGAGAGAGATAGATTGTTATTTTTAGTGTGTGTTTGTGCAATGTATTTCACAAAACTCACTTAAAAAACAGTCAAATGTGTATTTTTATTAAAAAAAGAAAGAAAATTGGGAAAAATGTGTTTTCTTTTTTCTGTTAACCATGTCGAGGGACTATTTCCAACGGCGGATTGATCCACACCTGCTGCAGCAGCACGGCGGTTTATGCAGGGAGTTAAAGCGTTTATGGCTGCTGAGTGAGATGCATCAGGTTTTTATGATAATAACACGTCAGCGTTGGTCTGACAGAGATGTCAGTGAAGGTCCCCACGAACGAGTACGTGGGATGGGAGGAGTTACATCACGGATCACAGCTGGCACTTTAATCCCCGACTGTCTCTGTAATCCAGATTGAGATTTTTCCTCCCGTTCTCTCTGTCAGTCGCAGAGCCTTTCCTGCTCTCCCATAACATAACTGTCCTCCATCTTTGGATGGATGGATGGATGGATGGATGTGTGGATGGGTGGATGGATGGGTGAATGTGAAAGGTGGTGCATGAACATGGCACCTGCACTGCAAAAACTCAAAATCTTATCAGGAATATTTGTCTTATTTCTAGTTAAAATGTCTAATTTTCGGTCAAAAAATCTCATTACACTTAAAAAAAGAGTCATTACCAGAAAAATAATTTATTTGACAATTTTCACCTGTTTCAAGTAAATTTTCACTTGAAATAAGTAGAAAAATCTGCCAGTGGAACAAGATTTATCTTCTCATTACAAGCAAAAAAAAATCTTGTTCCACTGGCAGATTTTTCTACTTATTTTAAGTGAAAATCTACTTGAAACCGGTGAAAATTGTTCTTTTTTCTAGTGATGAGTCTTGTTTTAAGTGTAATGAGATTTTTTGACTAAAAATGAGACATTTTAACTAGAAATAAGACACATATTCTTGTTAAGATTTGGAGTTTTTTCAGTGTAATTCACACAGAAAAAGTCATCAAAGAACACTTTGATGAGTAAAAGTTTACATTAAAAGTTAGATTGGAAATCAGAAGTATCATTAGATGTACCGTTTTTTCAGAACCAGAGAACATGTATCTACAAATAAGGATAACCAACATTTTGAAGTTGAAAACAGTAGTGCAACTTGTAAAACCGATTACAAATACGTGTGTGTTCATGTCATAGTTTCCTCTGAAGCTCCGGCCCGACTCCTGAACGCTGCTGGGATTCACTCCAACTTCCCCAGATATTGGAACACAAACACTCCTCCATCCTCAGAGAAAAAGACTTTAAAAAAGCCCAAAAGCTACATCTACTTGTCGGCCTCAGTTAGAATGTTGAATGTTTCATGAAAGAACATGAAACAAGACTGGACAAGTACGACAAGCTTCCTGATGCAGACGGTGGTGTTTCCTCTCGGCTCCCTCTGTGCGTATTCTTATTTTATTTATTTATTATTTTAACTGTACATTTTAATTATTATGATGTGTATGTGGGGGAGTGGGGTTTGGGCCCTGTTTTTACTTTTTAAACTGTACAATTTTTAAACATGTAAAGAACTTTGAGCTACATATATGTATGAAAAATGCTTTATAAATGAAGTTTGATTGATTGATTGGTTGATTGATCGATATACTGAAACTGCTGGTCTTCCCGCTAAAAGCAACATGCATCAAAGGGGACCTATTATGGCATCTAATACCTATTTTAAACAGGCCTTGAATGTCTTAAAAACAAGCTTTTGATTGTTTTTTCTATATAAATTAGAAATTCAGCCTCTAAACCATGTCTTTATCTTCCCATTTTCTAACCTCATTATCTATGCAGGATTCTGAGTGGGCGGGGCTATGATAATGAGGCTCTGTGCTGATTGGCTGCCTGAATGACGCGATACACCGCTACAAAAAAATGGTGGAAGCTCCGGCTGGCAGAGTTATTTACACCGTGTCATAACTGCATGAGATGAGAGCGAGCGTCAGCGACAAAATCAATTCCATTGCTTTATTTTCTATTGGACTGTCCTAACTGGACGCAGCGACGCAGTGCCGTTTTGAGCTGGCCGTTTCCTTCCACTCTCGTTGAAAGCCGGTTGAAAGCGCTGTAGGAAACAGTCATGATGAGGAACGGCTGATCCAGTTAGTTGAAATGAGAAGTTATCTCTATGATTCCTCCTCATTTCACTACAAAAACCTCAATAAAGTGGCAGCTGCTGGAGGGAGATGGACAGAGAGCGTCCAATGTCACGCAGTGCTACGCGATAAGGCTGAGTTATGGTTCTGTGTCAAAACGACGCCGTGCCTACGGTGTGTGGTTTGCGTCGATGCAGACCACACGCCGTCACTGACGCCGTCTCTGACGTGCACCTCCCAAAAATTGGGAGGTGCACGTCTTATTGGCTCGTAGATCCACATCACACTGGACGATCATCCGGGCGGCTGTACAGACACTGCAGAATTTGGTTACTTTCCTCCTTCTCTGAGTTGTCAGGCTGAGGGGAGACCACTTTATATATGTTAAAGCAAGAAAAAACCTGTTTTTCATAATAGGTCCCCTTTAAGTTTGCAAAACCCAAGCGGACACAAGTCCAACCAACCACTGACAACAGCACGTTTGGCAACAGCAGATGCAGCACGTCAGTGCACACATTTATACACTGTTTTTAAAGCAGCACAACGTAACTTTCAGCTTTTCTGAGTTTGGCGGCATCTTTTGGACAAAAGCGGTAGTGCTTTACCAGAAAGAACACCACGTTTCCCATGAGCACCAGCGCGTACTGCCGGAAAACTCCTGTCCCGTCGCTGCATCTGTTTTGAGAGAAGACGGGACGCTTTTCTGTTTCACCAAGTGAACAGACGGAACCCAAAAAAAAAGATGTTAAACTGCTGGAAACGAACTGGAATTTACCGGGATACCTTAAACAAGGAAGCCAGGGAGCGGTATATGGAGAAAATAATGATTATTAACGGTTTGGATCCATATGAAATCCCTACTGAAGAATGGAGCTCCTCGTCGGAGCTGCACTCTTTAGAAGGATTTACTGCCGCAGTTCTGCAGAATCACCGTCTCCGGCTACCTTGTTTAGGAGTGTTTGGCAGCTGCTTTGGTAAATGTTTGACTCGCCATGTGTTTCAATACATTTGTATAATAGTACAACATACAGTACATGTTTTGTATTACTCTTACTTCTCTTTTCTATTATTTTGACTGCTATATTATGCTGAAGAGGCTCCGAGGCGTGAGCAATATTTTTGTTTTCCTCGTGGGATAATTTTTTCCCTCTGCAGCTACAAATAAGAGTTAATATTTTTTCCTCAACAAACTAGTTTTATCTGAAGATTGGGGTTAATTGCACCGCGGAGAGCTGGCCAGCAACTGCGTTTAGCTGGAGAAGTGCATAGTGCCAGTGAAGGCGATACAGACCCCTCAGACCATGACACAGGTTCATTAAACCTGTTGGAAGTTGATGTTCCATCACAATGACTCTGGAAATATGATATTAAGGTGGAAAAGTTACGTAGTGTTGCTTTAAATGTTTTAAAGCTCGTAAAGAGCGAGACGACTGTTTTTATTGTGACATCCTTGACTCTGGCTCACCTTACAGTTTTTCCACCAGTACTTGTTCTTGAGTTTGGCTGCGCTGCTCTCAAACTGCGTGGCTCCGGCCTGCAGGGCGTCGGCCCGGTCGTCCAGCTCCGACAGCTTCTGGTCCCGCTCCAGGACTTTGTCCACGTTCACACGCATGATGTCCACCACCTGTGAGAGCACAGAATCACCGCTCACACACTGGCACTGGGTTTTGAGCAGCATTCCCACTCAAACGTGTCTCTAACTTGTCATTCTTACCTCGTCGACCTGGGCCTGCGTCTGCTGAAGTCTCCTGTTGCTGGTCAGGTTGGGGGCCGGCCCCCCGGGGCCCCCCTCACCCTCCGGGCCCCCGGGAGCTCCAGGAGTTCCTGCTGCGTTTGAGGACCTGCAGAAACAAAAGATAGAGAGCAGTGATCAATGACGAGCAGACAGTTAGATATCATGTCATAATTAGAAATTAAAGCTGCAAGCAGCGATGAACGGGCCCTCGCCTGTGCAATTTTCACTAATAAAGGTCAAGGACTCAAAACCGAGTCCGATGACTCCAGCCACGAGTCTTTATGTCAAACCATTCAAAAGTTATGGCGAAAATAGAAATTATCAAATATGGACCAATCAGATGAAGGGGGGGCGTGCTTTTTGGTGTCTAGCGTCGCCACGGTAACGCTTTTGACTGAGAAAAGTAATACGCGTTGTCGCAGGATGGAGACGCACATTTTGATGTAAAACACACCTGGGTGCACATTACGGTTCGGGCGAAGAAGCGGCTGAAGAAATGGCATAAATTGCGCCAAAATTACACGATTAATTCAAAATGGCCGACTTCCTGTTCGGTTTGGGCCATGAGAGACTTTTCTTTAAGTTGCAACATGATACAGGTGTGTACCGATTTTTCGTGCATGTACGTCAAACCGTATTGTGGGGCTTGAGGCACAAAGTTTTCTAGGGGGCGCTGTTGAGCTATTAGGCCACGCCCATTAATGCAAACCATTAAATATCACATTTTTCGTCAGGCCTGGCTTGGTGCAAAATTTGGTGACTTTTGGGGCACGTTTAGGGGGAAAAAAGGCCCTAATTTCGTCGGAAGAAAAAACGAGA
Organism: Cololabis saira; assembly: GCF_033807715.1. Lineage (NCBI taxonomy): Eukaryota > Metazoa > Chordata > Actinopteri > Beloniformes > Belonidae > Cololabis > Cololabis saira. The sequence goes on from NC_084601.1 coordinate 36,358,665, forward strand.
AAAAAAATAAAAATTCCTACAGATACAATAGGGCCTTCGCACCGTCAGCGCTCAGGCCCTAAAAATGCATTTTGTCTCATCTTCTTGCCATCCATCATTCTCAGAGACCGGTCTGAGTGCACTGCTCCAGATCCCTAATGTGACATTTCTGTCTTCAAAATCAGCTCAAGAGGTTCTCTTGTGCCACGTTACAGTTTCCAGATCGTTTTGAAGACACTGCCAATAAATCCACGATTCTCCCTTCTTTTGAGATTATGATTTTGAAACGTACCGGTTGAGTCCATGACACTAATTCAAGAACTGAGAAATCTCATTGTAAAGCCAAAGGCAGGAAAGCAAGGTGAACATGTTGCCCTGTGAGATGTTTTGTAAATACTTTTCCAAGTTCTCCAGCTTTAGCCTCCAGGAGCATTTGGTCATATCGAGCTTCGTCGGGCTGCAGCATCCTGCAAAAACTCCAAATCTTAACAAGAATATTTGTCTTATTTCTAGTTAAAATGTCTCATTTTTAGTAAAGAAAAATCTCATTACACTTAAAACAAGACTCATCACTGGAAAAAACAACAATTTTCACCTGTTTCAAGTAGATTTTCAATAAAAATCTGCCAGAGGAACATCATTTTTTTTGCTTGTAATGAGAAGATAAATCTTGTTCCACTGGCAGATTTTCCTACTTATTTCAAGTGAAAATTTACTTGAAAAAGGTGAAAATTGTCAAATAAGTTATTTTTCTGGTAATGACTCTTGTTTTAAGTGTAATGAGATTTTTTGACTAAAAATGAGACATTTTAACTAGAAATAAGACAAATATTCCTGGTAAGATTTTGAGTTTTTGCAGTGCAGGACAACTACTGGATGCAACCAACCGACCAATAACGCACTGGTTGCTACTGAATTCAACTTTTTGCAGGAGAATTCATTTATTCTCTCAAAAATAATTCAAACAATCTCCAGATGAGATGTTTAGGTCAGAAGTTTATCAGGAAGATTGAGTTTAACCCCTTAATCCCTGATGTAACGTATTTGAAACATTCATCTCTGAGACCTCTGAGCCACAATGCAAACAAAAATAATAATAAAAAAATAGTTTTGAGGAAGAAAGAAAATCTAAATAAATAAAATGACCCAATGTATTCAGAGAGAATTAAAAATAATTCTCCTGTTCCTTCTTTCCTCCTTCTCCCCTTCCTTCCTTCCTTCCTTCCTTCCTTCCTTCCTTCCTTCCTTCCTTCCTTCCTTCCTTCCTTCCTTCCTTCCTTCCTTCCTTCCTTCCTTCCTTCTTTTTTCCCTTCCTTCCTTCCTTCCTTCCTTCCTTCCTTCCTTCCTTCCTTCCTTCCTTCCTTCCTTCCTTCCTTCTTTTTTCCCTTCCTTCCATCCTTCTTTTCTCCCTTCCTTCCTTCCTTCCTTCTTTCCTTCTTTCTTTTCTCCCTTCCTTCCTTCCTTCCTTCCTTCCTTCCTTCCTTCCTTCCTTCCTTCCTTCTTTCTTTCCTTCTTTCTTTCCTTCCTTCCTTCCTTCCTTCTTTCCTTCCTTCCTTCTTTTCTCCCTTCCTTCCTTCCTTCCTTCCTTCCTTCCTTCCTTCCTTCTTTCTCCCTTCCTTCCTTCTTTCCTCCCTTCCTTCCTTCCTTCCTTCCTTCCTTCCTTCCTTCCTTCCTTCCTTCCTTCCTTCCTTCCTTCCTTCCTTCCTTCCTTCCTTCTTTTTTCCCTTCCTTCCATCCTTCTTTTCTCCCTTCCTTCCTTCCTTCCTTCTTTCCTTCTTTCTTTTCTCCCTTCCTTCCTTCCTTCCTTCCTTCCTTCCTTCCTTCCTTCCTTCCTTCCTTCCTTCTTTCTTTCCTTCTTTCTTTTCTCCCTTCCTTCCTTCCTTCTTTCCTTCCTTCCTTCTTTTCTCCCTTCCTTCCTTCCTTCCTTCCTTCCTTCCTTCCTTCCTTCCTTCTTTTCTCCCTTCCTTCCTTCTTTCCTCCCTTCCTTCCTTCCTTCCTTCCTTCCTTCCTTCCTTCTTTTCTCCCTTCCTTCTTTCCTTCTTTCCTTCTTTCTTTTCTCCCTTCCTTCCTTCCTTCCTTCCTTCCTTCCTTCCTTCCTTCCTTCCTTCCTTCCTTCCTTCCTTCCTTCCTTCCTTCCTTCCTTCTTTTCTCCCTTCCTTCCTTCCTTCCTTCCTTCTTTTCTCCCTTCCTTCCTTCCTTCCTTCCTTCCTTCTTTTCTCCCTTCCTTCCTTCCTTCCTTCCTTCTTTTCTCCCTTCCTTCCTTCCTTCCTTCCTTCCTTCCTTCTTTTCTCCCTTCCTTCCTTCCTTCCTTCCTTCCTTCCTTCTTTTCTCCCTTCCTTCCTTCCTTCCTTCCTTCCTTCCTTCTTTTCTCCCTTCCTTCCTTCCTTCCTTCTTTCCTTCTTTCTTTTCTCCCTTCCTTCCTTCCTTCCTTCCTTCCTTCTTTTCTCCCTTCCTTCCTTCTTTCCTCTTTTCTTTCCTTCCTTCTTTCCTTCCTTCCTTCCTTCTTTTCTCCCTTCCTTCCTTCTTTCCTCCCTTCCTTCCTTCCTTCCTTCCTTCCTTCCTTCCTTCCTTCCTTCCTTCCTTCCTTCCTTCCTTCCTTCCTTACCTCCTTCCTTCCTTCTTTTCTCAATTCCTTCCTTCTTTCCTCTTTTCTTTCCTTCCTTCTTTCCTTCCTTCCTTCCTTCTTTTCTCCCTTCCTTCATTCTTTCCTCCCTTCCTTCCTTCCTTCCTGCCTTCCTTCCTTCCTTCCTTCCTTCCTTCCTTCCTTCCTTCCTTCCTTACCTCCTTCCTTCCTTCTTTTCTCCCTTCCTTCCTTTTTTCCTTCCTTCTTTTCTCCCTTCCTTCCTTCTTTCCTTCCTTCCTTCTTTTCTCCCTTCCTTCCTTCTTTCCTCTTTTCTTTCATTCCTTCTTTCCTCCCTTCCTTCCTTCTTTCCTCCCTTCCTTCCTTCTTTCCTTCCTTCCTTCCTTCCTTCCTTCTTTTCTCAATTCCGTCCTTCTTTTCTCCCTTCCTTCCTTCTTTCCTCTTTTCTTTCCTTCCTTCTTTCCTCCCTCCCTTCCTTCCTTCCTTCCTTCCTTCTTTCCTCCCTCCCTTCCTTCCTTCCTTCCTTCCTTCCTTCCTTCCTTCCTTCCTTCCTTCCTTCCTTCCTTCCTTCCTTCCTTCCTTCCTTCCTTCCTTCCTTCCTTCCTTCCTTCCTTCCTTCCTTCCTTCCTCCCTTCTTCCCTTCCTTCCTTCCTTCCTTGACCTGAAGACAGCACAAGGGTTAAAATGCTCTCTGAAGGCTCCAGGCGTCCAGAGTTTACGCTTTATGGAATTGGAAAAACTAAAACACACCAATATTTAGAATGCTCAGGTATAATATTGCAATGAAGTGCTGTCATATTTTGTAATAACAGGTATATTTTTTGAGAAAGTAAAGCTTGCTGTTATATTTATTTATATTTATTTTTATTTTGTATTCAAACAAAATTGAAAAAGAAACAAGGGGTAGGACCTCATACGTTTATTTACTTCCTCCTATTCCTTTTCGGGCATGAAGGTTCATTTCCCTTTGATTTGTTTAATGACTGTTTATTTGTATTCTTTTCTGATTGTGTAATTGTTTTTCTTTTTTATTTAATATGCTCAAAAAAAAGATTTCAATCAATCAATTTCAATCGTTCTGAGTTTCATCTGGAGATGGGACAACCTTGGCTAAGATACGTGGAGGAGGAATCACAATTCCATGAAACCCTTGTGTCTGCTACTTATTGGAAAACCTAAATCATACTTTATATGGATGGACTGCACTCTTTTATTCTTTTTTGGTTGCATTCTTTTTCTTTCACCATTTGTACACTACAAAAACTCAAAATCTTAACAAGAATATTTGTCTTATTTCTAGTTAAAATGTCTCATTTTTAGTCAAAAAATCTCATTACACTTAAAACAAGACTCATCACTGGAAAAAACAACAGTTTTCAACTGTTTCAAGTAGATTTTCACTTAAAATAAGTAGAAAAATCTGCCAGTGGAACAAGATTTTTTTGCTTGTAATGAGAAGATAAATCTCCCACTGGCAGATTTTTCTACTTATTTCAAGTGAAAATTTACTTGAAACAGGTGAAAATTGTCAAATAAGTTATTTTTCTGGTATTGACTCTTGATTCAAGTGTAATGAGATTTTTTGATTTTAACTAGAAATAAGACAAATATTCCTGGTAAGATTTTGAGTTTTTGCAGTGTACGTCCTTTTCTACAAAGTACTGTGTTAGAATTAGTTACCTTTTTCTTTAGAATCCATTGTTATTTACTGTACTTTTTTTTTGGGGGGGGGGGGGGGGTGATATTTCATCCCTAAGATAACTGTGAAACACCATTGAAACAGCATCCCGCTCCAAAAAGAAAAAAAAAAAAAGAAAATTGCAGCCAATTGAAAATCTCTGCCTCCTCCTCAAACTTGACCTCTCCTTTCACGTGCACATTAAGCGTTGAGCATCAACTGACCTAAAATCACACCAATCTGAATAGTTCTGCTCGTAGATTATCCTGAATGTTAAACTCATAACAAACAATCAAAGCTGTCCACATTAAAAACAATGATCAACTAAGAAACGATACATCAGTTCTATTTAATCCTATCTCTAAACTTGTTTTTTTCTCGATGCCTTGGGATAAGAAACCCAAGAATTGAACGTCTGAACTTGGTCCTGATAGGAAAAGAAAAGAGAAGAAATAAACAAAACCCTTTACTGCTGAAAATGTCTTCCCTTCCCTCTGTTGTACATACTGTAAGGAAAGAAGGAAGGAAGGAAGGAATGAAAAAAGAAGGAAGGAGGAAGGAAGGAAGGAAGGAAGGAAGGAAGGAAGGGAGGAAGGAAGGAAGGAAGGAAGGAGGAAGGAAGGAAGGAAGGAAGGAAGGAAAGAAGGGAAAAAAGAAGGAAGGAATGGTGGAAGGAAGGAAGGAAGGGGAGGAAGGAAGGAAGGAAGGAAGGAAGGAAGAAGGAAGGAAGGAGGAAGGAAGAGAAGGGAAAAAAGAAGGAAGGAAGGAAGGGAGGAAGGAAGGAAGGAAGGAAGGAAGGAAGGAAGGAAAGGAAGGAAGGAAGGAAGGAAGGAAGGAAGGAAGGAAGGAAGGAAGGAAGGAAGGAAGGAAGGAAGGGAAAAAAGGAAGAAGAAAGAAGAAAGAAAGAAAGAAAGAAAGAAAGAAGAAAGAAAGAGGGAAGGAAGGAAGGAAGGAAGGGAGAAAAGAAGGAAGGAAGGAAGGAAGGAAGGAAGAAAGGAAGGAAAGAAGGAAGGAAGGGAGAAAAGAAGGAAGGAAAGAAGGAAGGAAAGAAGGAAGGAAGGAAGGAAGGAAGGAAGGAAGGAAGGAAAGAAGGAAGGAAAGAAGGAAGGAAGGGAGAAAAGAAGGGAAGGAAGGAAGGAAGGAAGGAAGGAAGGGAGAAAGAAAGGAAGGAAAGAAGGAAGGAAGGAAGGAAGGAAAGAAGGAAGGAAGGGAGAAAAGAAGGAAGGAAGGAAGGAAGGAAGGAAGGAAGGAAGGAAGGAAGGAAGGAAGGGAAGGAAGGAAGGAAGGAAGGAAGGAAGGAAAGGAAGGAAGGAAGGAAGGAAGGAAAGAAGGGAGAAAAGAAGGAAGGAAAGAAGGAAGGAAGGAAGAAAGGAAGGAAAGAAGGAAGGAAGGGAGAAAAGAAGGAAGGAAAGAAGGAAGGAAGGAAGGAAGGAAGGAAGGAAGGAAGGAAGGAAGGAAGGAAGGAAGGAAGGAAGGAAGGAAGGGAGAAAAGAAGGAAGGAAGGAAGGAAGGAAGGAAGGAAGGAAGGAAGGAAGGAAGGGAGAAAAGAAGGAAGGAAGGAAGGAGGAAGGAAGGAAGGAAGGAAGGAAGGAAGGAAGGAAAGAAGGAAGGAAAGAAGGAAGGAAGGGAGAAAAAAAGGAAGGAAGGAAGAAGGAAGGAAGGAAGGAAAGAAGGGAGAAAAGAAGGAAGGAAAGAAGGAAGGAAGGAAGAAAGGAAGGAAAGAAGGAAGGAAGGGAGAAAAGAAGGAAGGAAAGAAGGAAGGAAGGAAGGAAGGAATGAAGGAAGGAAAGAAGGGAAGGAAGGAAGGGAAGGAAGGAAGGCCGGCCCAAGGAAGGAAAGAAGGAAGGAAGGGAAGAAAAAAGGAAGGAAGGAAGGAAGGAAGGAAGGAAGGAAGGAGGAGGAAGAAGAAGGGAGAAAGAAGAAGGAAGAAAGGAAGGAAGGAAGAAGGAAGGAAGGAAGGAAGGAAGGAAGGAAGCGGAGAAAGAAGGAAAGAAGGAAGGAAGGAAGGAAGAAGGCAGAAGGAAGGAAGGAAGGAAGGAAATGACCGGGAAAAGCAGGAGGAGGAGGAGGAGGAGGAGGAGGAGGAGGAGGAGGAGGCTGAAGGCAGGAAGAAGCTGTCTTCTTCTCTTCTCTTATACGCCCTGAAACCAGTCCATATCCTGAAGTCTTGCTGGCATGCCCCAGTACTAGTGAGCGTGCCTGAATAACTGAAGACTTCACATGGTCCCTGTGTTTGAATACTCCTTTTGAAATGGTGTGAGGAATCTTTTATTATCTATAGAATGTCTTACCAGACACAGGATCATGTGTATGGACTTACAGACGCGAACAGCTTCTCCTGTAAGTAACGAGATAGCAGGGTGAAGAAGTAGAAATTGAGGAGTCCTATAAATATTTAGGCACTATTATTGACAACAAACTGTCATTGGAAAAAATACAGACTCGATCTATAAGAAAAACCCGCAGCGCCTTTTTTTGTCTTGAAAACATTTCTTAAATTCCAGGTGGGATTCTTCCGTGATGACTATGTTTTATCGTTCTTTTATCGAATCTGTTATCACTTTTTCTTTCATTTGTTGGTTTCAATCCTTGAAGGTCAAAGACAGAAATTTGCTCAACAAGGTTGTCAGTCTAAAATCATCGGTTCGGCTCAACAAACTTACAAGAACTTTATAACAAACAGCTGATCAAGAACTCCATGTTGTCTGATTCTCACATCCCTTAATAAACAGTTTGAGTTTGTAACCATCAGTTACTGCTTACATTCCCTTTAGCAAAGACAAACAGATACAAACTCTCCTTTGTTCCTCCACTATTGTTCTTTTAAATTGCCGAAGGAAAAGGTAGTGGGTGAAAAAAAGCCTCTTAACTATAGCTTAGGTCTGTACTCTGATGTGTAACTTATTGTAATTTATTATGTATATTTTATGTATATTTACTTTAAAGAACCAGATGCAGGAAGTTGCTCATCTCCTTCCGGTAAAGACTTCACTCATTAATCCTTCATGCGGGAAGTGATTCTTCTCTGTCTTATTTGTGCACCGTCGAATGTTCAAGAGGTTTTTTCTCCATAGAAAACTTCCACCTTTGCATTTGAAGTAATCACTCCCGAGAAAGTGACTGGATCATTTAATCATAAACAACAGGAAGTTGTGATTCATTCAAGCATCAAATCATGTCATAGAATAAAAATCACTAATTATTCTAATATTTTTTCAAATAATTTTCCACTTCTGATAAAGTCCAAGCTTTGCAAAGTAATGTACTCTTTTATTTTTACTTCTGACCTGCTGCTGGTCCGGAGGGAAGAACAGCTAATAAAGCCTGTGTTGTTTCATAGAACAACTCTGCAGCATATAAAGTTGTTTATTCACCAGGTGAAATGTTTAAACAGACAGGATTAACAAATGCTTCATGTTTCAGATTTCAAATGGAGAAATCTGTATAACTGATGCAAACACATCTGCACTTTCATCCTTTTATCAGTGAGCTTTCCAAAGTGAGACTTATTTGACTCCTTTTAAGTTAACATTTGAGTATTTATTTCAATAACTTTATGAAGCTACAAGACTGTAGATTTTAAAACAATAGCGTCATGACTCAACTAACTTTGGCCTCCAGACACTTCTGATACATGAATATAAAGCTGCGGACACAAAGTTGGCATCATTAGTTGACTCTCATGCATATAACATATTTAAATCTGTGATATTAACAGTTAAAAATGAAGTTTGTGCTTTACATGAATACATCTAGTTTTGAACTTAATCTGCATTTGTTCAAAAAACAAGACATTGTGCATTTTTTCCTTAACAAGCAGTATTTATGTGAATCCCAGGCAATCTTTTCATTTACACACAAACAACAAGCAATGATCTTGTTGTATTTTACTTTTCCTTTAGCAATTTTAATTTATTGGACAGATCGACCAACGTTTAGATGAAACATGCTTTATTTGTTTAAGTAGAAACCACAGTAAAAAATATCTTGCTTGATCTACTTTCAAAAAATTAAGGCGACTTTTTTGCATGAGATTTTTATGTATATCAAGAAAAACTAGTCTTTGTATAAACTACTTAATTTTTAGTATATACACAATTCATTTGCAAGTAAAGTCAACTTAATTTTGGTAAATAAAGTGAATTTAATTTTAGTAAATAAAGTGAACTTAATTTTTGCAAGTAAAGCCAACTTAACCAACTTAATCAACTTAACATCATTGTTTTATGTTTGATTTATTGAACTGGTTTTAACCCATATCTCGACAGCAATTTCACTGGCTTCACTTCCTTTTTAAATGTGTTTATTTTCACTGTCCTCCATATTTAAAAGAACTCATGATTCCATATAACTCTCCATACTCACTCAGACATATGAATTTTCCTTTTTTCTTTGTTCCTAGAATTTCAAAAGAGGTTGGTAAAAGATCATTTTATTTTAAAGCTCCATCAGATTGGAATAATCTTCCTCTCTTTTTGCGTTCTATTACCTCTTTTCATTGTTTTAAGTTGTCATTATACTCTCATCTTAAAACAAATTGCCTATGTTTTTAATTTATTTATGTATTTTTTTTGTCCTTTTTTCTATTTATTTATCTATTTTTTTCTCTCTGTTATGTTATATTTATCTCATTGTTCCGGTTATTCAATGTGTTTATTTAATAACTAGACTTATCTGGGTAGGGGATGTGTGTGGGAGGGTGTGTTTGTTTTATGTCATGTATGTCTGTACTGTAATGTGATATATTGTAATGTTGTATGTTTTATGGGACCCCCTTGAAAATGAGATGTTACATCTCAAGGGGCTATCCTTTAATAAATTCTAAACTTAATTTTGGTAAATAAAGTAAACTTAACACAATTAAGTTGACTGTACTTGCAAAATATTTACATACAAAAAATTAAGTAGTTTATACAAAAACTAGCCTTTCTTGATCTACATAATAATCTCATGCAAAAAGTTGACTTGTTTTTTTAAGTAGATCAAGCCCAATATTTGCATCAGTGTAGTTGACTCTCATGCTCTGACAAACAGGCCTGTTTTGCAGAAGCAAAATGGAGAGAGATTAGTGCAGCAGCACGACTGATGGGGATCAACATGCACGTAATAATGCGCTGCCCTCCCTTCCCCCACTGGGAAATAACCTGGGGAACTATAGAAATGTAATAGATCTGTTCTTCAAATCAGAAATCCTCAATTTTTATTGGACTTTTTTTTAAACTTATTTGAATGAAGTGGGTCCATGGCTTTGTTTTGCTGAAGCATCGCAGTTGACTGTCCCCAGAACTGCATCAATTTGTTAGAAATAAGAAGTGATGCTGCGTGGAAACGTCACCGGTGATGTAGGAGAATCAGGCTCGTATTTCTGCATTCAAACCTTTTAATCAACATAACTGGAACCACCCAAACCAACATGTGGCAAACAAAGTTTTCAACTCATATCCTAATTAAATGTTATCTTGGACACTCATAGCGTTTATACGACGGAGTATTAGGGACGAACTAAGACAAAAAAATAAAATAAAAAATAAAGTCATAATAATATGAGAATAAAGTCGTAATATTTTGAGAATAAAGTCGTTATATTAAATATATTATAAATATATAAATATAACTTCACAAGATGCTCAATATTCCTCATTTTAACACAGGGAGAAGATGCTCTTCCTGTTAGAGTTCTCACAAATTATATTCTCATAATATTACGACTTTATTCTCATAATATTAAGACTTTATTCTCGTAATATTATGACTTTATTCTCGTAATATTATGACTTTATTCTCGTCATATTACGACTTTATTCTCGTCATATTACGACTTTATTCTATTACGACTTTATTCTCGCAACATTATGACTCCATTCTCGTAATTTTACGACTTTATTCTCATTATATTATGACTTTATTCTCGTAATTTCCAATTTGTTTTTGTCTTATTTTGTCCCTAATACTCCATGGTACTTTTAGATGTATATATAAAGAAATAAAGCGCCCGTGTCGGATACTCACATGTCACCGGGATGATGGAGATGATGGAGATGAAGTGATGGATGAGGGAGAGGGAGGATGAGCAGCAGACGGGGAGAGATTCCAGCTGAATAAAGATGAAGGAGTGTGACTCCAGCTCTCTTCTCTAACGTCTTGGTTGACTTTTTTCCCCTCAAACCACCTTCCCCCCCAAAAAAAGGAAGAATAAAAGTTCCAGTGAAGCAGCTGCGCAGAGGAAATAGATCTGTCAGTCACACAGAAGCCCCGCCCCCTCAAGTATGACGCGTTTATTTATAGGAACAAGGGATGGATTGTGTTTGCGTGAATACAACCTTGAATTATTAGATTTACACAGAAAAGGTAAAGGATAATCGGAGAAGACAATAAGATCAGGGGTTTCTACAAATCTGAGCTTCATGACGTGTTCGTGGGAGTGTGATTCAATTTTCAATTCAATTCAATTTTATTTATACTGTACAGCATCTATGACAACAGAAGTTAGATTTTTTTATTTGATTTATTTTATTTTTGTACATGTAAAAAAGAACACTTCAAGAGAAGTTTAAGAAAACAAAACAACAAAACAAATAATGTCATCCTTTAACACTTGATATCTTAATTTACATGTGCAAAAAAGGAGTGGGAAGAAGTGTAAACTGATTTAATCCTACCCTCATTCACTAATCATTTAACCCGTATTTATAAATACTCACACACTGTACTCACACTGCTAAATAACAGTATTATTATTATTATTATTATTATTATTATACCTAAATATATATATATATATATATATATATATATATATATATATATATATATATATATATATATATATATATATATATATATATATATATATATATATATATATATATATATACATACATACACATGCATACACATATAATTAGCTGCCCATTTCTGTACATAAATACAGGACTGTCTCAGAAAATTAGAATATTGTGATAAAGTTCTTTATTTTCTGTAATGCAATTAAATGCAATTCATTACAAATCAACTGAGATATTGCAAGCCTTTTATTATTTTAATATTGCTGATTATGGTTTACAGTTTAAGATTAAGATTCCCAGAATATTCTAATTTTCTGAGATAGGATATTTGAGTTTTCTTAAGCTGTAAGCCATGATCAGCAATATTAAAATAATAAAAGGCTTGCAATATTTCAGTTGATTTGTAATGAATCCAGAATGTATGACATTTTTTCATTACAGAAAATAAAGAACTTTATCACAATATTCTAATTTTCTGAGACAGTCCTGTATAAACAAATCTACCCGTTCACCCAGTAGTTTTATATCAGGCTCCTAAAAGCCGCTAATCTCCTTCCTCTTTGTACCTCGTGAGAATCATGTTTTTATATTTGTTTTTAAACTGGTTAATGTTTGGACATTGTTTTAATTCTGAATATATTCTGTTCCATAGTTTAACTCCACTGACTGATATAGAAAAATCTTTTCATTGTTTGTGTTCTGCAAGTCTTAAAATTTAGAGAACCCCTTAAATTATACCTTAAATGATGTCACTAGGCTTTTCCAGACACCCAGAACATGACAGAGGGGAATTCTGACTTGAGTAAATGGTCGTTTTACTATAAAGCTATAAGTAAAGTATTCAAATTAAGAATACATAAGAAAAATAGTACTTTTACTTACTTTTAAATATGTAGGTAACACCTTGAAGACAGAATTTGATGCATTTTTCTTAATCTAAAGGATTTAAATAACCCACGTGATGGTAGAAACCCTGAATCAGTGCATCTCCAGATGTGCTGATTCTGCACTTGCAGAGACAGTTTCAGTAAAAAAAACAACAACAGAACAGAATTTTTCCATTGTCATTTATTCTGTGCTTCTTTTTCATTCTGGTTTCACACCACAAGCAAGATAACCAACCTAACAATTTCAAACCAAAACAGTTTTCAGGGCTGAGAATCAACCTGACAGCATCCACAATCCATTTCCATCATTTTAAATCTTCATCTGCTTTTTAATTTGCTTTTATCCCGAGTCACACTCTCCTTTCACAGATTAATTTAAAAAAGATGTATCTTTTTCTTGCTTTTTTCCACCCTTCCTGCAGATTGCAGCCAGGTTAAATAGATGAAGAGTAAAGTGTAAGCGGCTCCTCGCCAGGTTCTCACGGTGACAGGCCAACGCCGTTGAGTCCTCTGAACGCTTGCAGTTGCTGTGGTTTTCTTTTGCAGAAGTGTGAGATTTTGATGTTCAGTCCATTTCTTCGCTGAGATGAGAAAAATGTGTCATAAAAATGCAGACTAACTGAATCTAATGAGTAGATTTAGTGCATGTTGTCGGTGATGAAGGTGGAAAGTTGAGCAGGCAACCGTTCACGTGACTGCACTGCAAAAACTCAAAATCTTACCAGGAATATTTGTCTTATTTCTAGTTAAAATGTCTCATTTTTAGTCAAAAAATCTCATTAAACTTAAAACAAGTCATTACCAGAAAAATAATTTATTTGACAATTTTCACCTGTTTAAAGTAAATTTTCACTTGAAAAAAAGTAGAAAAATCTGCCAGTGGGACAAGATTTATCTTCTCATTACAAGCAGAAAAATCTTCCACTGGCAGATTTTTCTACTTATTTTAATTGAAAATCTACTTGAAACAGGTGAAAATTGTTGTTTTTTCCAGTGATGAGTCTTGTTTTAAGTGTAATGAGATTTTTTTTGACTAAAAATGAGACATTTTAACTAGAAATAAGACGAATATTCTTGGTAAGATTTTTAGTCAAGAAAATCTCATTACACTTAAAACAAGACTCATCACTGGAAAACAAAGAAAAGTAGATTTTCTCTTAAAATAAGTAGAAAAAATGCTTGTAATGAGAAAATAAAACTTGTCCCACTGGCAGATTTTTCTACTTATTTCAAGTGAAAATTTACTTGAAACAGGTGAAAATTGTCAAATAAGTTATTTTTCTGGTAATGACTCTTGTTTTAAATGTAAGAGATTTTATATATTTTTTTTTTTTTTTTTTTTTTTTTTACTAAAAATGAGACATTTTAACTAGAAATGAGACAAATATTCTTGTTAAGATTTGGAGTTTCTGCAGTGTGAAGATGTGAGACAGGGTGAAATGTAAATTGTTCAGTTAAGTCGGAGCACAAATGTGGAAAACTGTGATGAAGACTTCTTTATCTCCACCCAGGTCACTTCCTCTTCTGTGTGAAGGTGTATTTGCTTTCTTAAATCTCTCTGTTTTTACAGTACAAGTTCCAACTCGGTTAATGGCATAAAGCAATAAAAAAAACATGAAATATACCTTCCTCTAAATTTACATCATAGGACATGAAGCTTGCAGCATTAGTAGTTCAGCAGCATCCACAGCATTATCATGTACATCAAATACAATATTTTGTCTTTACAATTTCCGAAATGTACAAGACAGAGAAATCCTGCCAAGAAATCAGTCACTTATTGCAGTTTTTTGACTGATTTCGAATGTAACAGCTTATTTACTTCTTTATTTTTTTTGCAGTGGCAGCAAATCTAAACTTGGAGTCTCGCTAAGACTTTAGTTCATTGCAGCCCAAAAAACATCACGCTTGAGAATAATTTTCAGATATTATTCCAACATTTTCTCACTTGATTAAGCAAAAAAAAAAAAAAAAAAAAAAAAAAGAAGCTAAAACTATAAGGCGCTGGCTTCCCATTAGCTCACATGTAAAATTGTGGACAGAACAACAAAATAAAAGAAAGTCAAATCATGTCCAGAAATCTTTGACATAAAAAAAAAATCTCTTATTTCAGGTATATTTCCATCATGTGTTCAATATTAATTTTCTTTTTTCTTTTACAATTATACGATTCACAAAGATGTCTGAATCCATCTGTTCACCTTTATTTAATTAACATTCATTTTCTAACCGCTTAACATAAACATCTGTTTAGTTAGATCGTATAATCCTGTAAAAACAGTTTACAACTTCAAGCCTCTGAGAGAGAAGTTGACAATTTTGGAAGAAGTCTGATAAATGTGACATCCCAGAAACTCCCTCCAATAGATGCATTTATGTCAAACATTGCTAATTCACTGCAAGTATTGTTGTTTTCAAAGCACAACTTGGCACAAACCTTGATTTAATTTTCATATGAACAAAAAGACCTTCATATTTCTCAGTTGCTGGATATAGTTTTAAGGCAAGTTGGCCTTTGATAGTTCAACTTTTCAACTTTACAATTATAATTACACCAAATTCCTCCAAAACAAGAGCTGGTTAATTTCAGTTTTAACATTTCAAATGTTTTGAAGATGTTAAAACTGCACATAATTGTAAATGATAATATGAAAGCGGAGAAGAAAAGCATTAAAGATGGCTTTTCTAGACAATGTGCAAAGCGCTGTCTTTGTGCGTCTCTGCCTCTCTGCAGACTCGTTCACTGCTGCTGTTGAAAGGCAGGTTTACACAGATTGTGCAAATGATTGGCCGCTGCAAGGTCTGGGTGCAAAATATAATTCAATTCTGTTTATCTTATCACACAGGAATAGGGGAGCAAAATGAATGTAAAGTGCTTTCTCCCGTTTTGTCCTGTGGGTGTAGTTCAAGCTAAAAACCACCAGGGGGCAGCAGTTGGCAGATCAAGGGATGATAGTAGGCGCTTCTGGAAAGGATATGATTTTCTCTTGGTAATAAGTTAAAACATCTGCAAAAATAAATAAATAAATATAAAATAATAGAAATGATAATAAAAGGAGTCTGATAGAAGCTGCAAAACTTGAATTCAAACTGAAATTAAGCTAATCGTTTTGTCTGAAGCGTGACATCATCGGTGACATCATTAGGATTAAAATTCGTCCTTCTTTAGATTACCAAGAAAAATGACTTAAATCAGACATAATTTCATTATTTGTGTAAGTTCTGTAATTGTTTCCCCATTAACGAGCAGCATGACCAGCAGCGTGTGTGTATGTGTGTGTGTGTGTGTGTGTGTGTGTGTGTGTGTGTGTGTGTGTGTGTGTGTGTGTGTGTGTGTATTAAGGTTTCCTCCAGGACACAGCAGGGATGGCAGCGTTGACGTCCCAGCAGGACTCGCTGCTCTCAGCGTTGGCAGGTAGAGCTGGTTTCTTCTTCTCCTTCTCCTGGTCGTCGCCCGACAGCGACTCCCTGTCATGGAGCAGACGAAGAGGGACGATGATTAATGATGTATGTATGTATATATGTATGTATATATATGCATATGCATACATGTATGTATATATGTATGAATATATATATATATATATATATATATATATATATATATATATATATATATATACACATGTGTATGTATGCACTCATGTATATATATATACCGTATTTTCCAAACTATAAGGCGCACCTAAAAGCCTTTAATTTTCTCAAAAACCGGCAGTGCGCCTTATATATGATCATTACAGTAATGTCTGTTACTGTAGTCAGGGGGATTGTGGGTAATGTAGTTGGTGTCGCCAAAGTAATGGCGTTAAAAACGTCAGGAATCGTCACAGACGTTCAAGACAACAGCAGCGACGCTGACTCGCATAATGGAGACTTTGACGAGACGGAGCAAAGCTGGTTTTTATTTTGTTAATAAAGTTTGACATACGGTACTTTTCTTCTTGTTTTTTTTTGCATTTACTGTAGGATTTTGTAGCATTTCCTGTAGCGCAGCTCCATCAGGTAGATGCTAACTCAACCCCAGCCACTATAGTACGGTATTTTACCATATATTTAGTGCGCCTTATACTGCGGTGCGCCTTATATATGAAGGGTGTTTTAAAATAGGCCATTTATTGAAGGTGCGTCTTATAGTGCGGAAAATACGGTATATGCATGTATATGTATGTATGTATGTATGTATGTATGTATGTATGTATGTATGTATGTATATAAATGTATATGTATGCATGCACATATATACATACACACATGTATGCATGCATACATGTGTGTACAGGTATATGCATGCATGTATGCATGCATGCATGGATGCATGCACGTACGTATATATGTATATATAATATGAGCTTCATGAAGTCCTGCTGAGCCCAGCACTTCCTGTTACCTGTCTCCGCTCACTTCCTGTTACCTGTCTCCCTCACTTCCTCTTACCTGTCTCCGCTCACTTCCTGTTACCTGTCTCCCTCACTTCCTCTTACCTGTCTCCTCTCACTTCCTGTTACCTGTCTCCTCTCACTTCCTGTTACCTGTCTCCTCTCACTTCCTGTTACCTGTCTCCGCTCTGCGTGATGAGCCTCCTGCAGGTTTCCATCTGCACGTCCAGGCCTCTCTTCATGGAGCACATCTCCATGTACTCGTGCAGGTGGCGGTTCATGTCGCTCTTGGCCGTGGCCAGTTCCAGCTGAAGAAAGTGTTGACATTACGACCTCAGCAACAGCAGCTGCTTCAACTCAAACACACGGCAGGAACCAGGGGCCGGATTCTCAAAACAAGTCATATTCTCCCAAAACGTCCTTAAGTATTTTCTCAACTTCCTTCTTAAGTTTCTTTTTAAGAAAAAACTTAAGAATAAATGGTATTCTTGAAATAAAAGTTCTCAAATTTGTTCTTGACTTTTTTCTTAACTTCTTAAAAGACAACCTTGACCTGTCTTAAAATGTCTTCTGTGAAAAGGTAATAATAATAATAATAATAATAATAATAATAATAATAATAATAATAATAATAATAATAATAATAATAATAATAATAATTAAAGCTGCAAGCAGCGATGAACGGGCCCTCGCACTCACGGCCACCGCCCCCCATAAGCGTATCAGAAATGACACCACCCACGACTCTCTATGTCAAACCATTCAAAAGTTATAGCAGAAAATAGGGACAACCAATCAGAAGGAGGGGCGTGGCTAATTCTGGCCAATGAAGGTCAAGGACTCCATACAGAATCTGATGACACCACCCACGACTCTCTATGTCAAACCATTCCAAAGTTATAGCAGAAAATCGGGACAACCAATCAGAAAAAGGGGCGGGGCTAATTAAGGCCAACGAAGCTTAAGGACTCATTACAGAGTCCCATGACACCACCCACAACTTCCTATGTCAAACAATTAAAAAGTTATAGCAGAAAAAAGGGACAACCAATCAGAAGAAGGAGCGGGGCTAATTCAGGCCAACGAAGCTTAAGGACTCATTACAGAGTCCCATGACACCACCCACAACTTCCTATGTCAAACCATTCAAAAGTTATGGCAGAGAAAAGTATTCTAGGGGGCGCTGTTGAGCCGTTAGGCCACGCCCATTAATGCAAACCATGAAATATCAAATTTATCGCCAAGTCTGGCTTGCATGCAAAATTTGGTGACTTTTGGAGAACTATCAAATATGGACCAATCAGATGAAGGGGGGGTGCACTTGTTGGCGTCTAGCGTCGCCACGGTAACGCTTTTGAAAGAGAAAAGTAATGCGTGGTGTTGCAGGATGGAGACGCACATTTTGATGTATAACACACCTGGGTGCACGTTACGGTTCGGGCTGAATTAACTGCCGAAGGAATGGCATAAATTTCGCCAAAATGACACAATTTATTCAAAATGGCCGACATCCTGTTCGGTTTCGGCCATGGCTCCAAGAGACTTTTCTTTAAGTTTTTCCATAATACAGGTGTGTAGCGATTTTCGTGCATGTACGTCAAACCGTATTGTGGGGCTTGAGGCACAAAGTTTTCCGGGGGGCGCTGTTGAGCCATTTTGCCACGCCCATTAATGCAAACCATGAAATATCAAATTTATCGCCAGGCCTGGCTTGCATGCCAAGTTTGGTGCCTTTTGGGGAACTATCAAATATGGACCAATCAGATGAAGGGGGGGTGCGCTTGTTGGCGTCTAGCGTCGCCACGGTAACACTTTTGAAAGAGAAAAGTAATGCGTGTAGTCGCAGGATGGAGACGCACATTTTGATGTATAACACATCTGGGTTCACGATACGGTTCGGGCTGAATTAACTCTCGAAGGAATGGCATAAATTGCGCCAAAGTGACACGATTAATTCAAAATGGCCGACTTCCTGTTCGGTTTCGGGCATGACGCCAAGAGACTTTTCTTTAAGTTGTCCCATGATACAGGTGTGTACCGATTTTCGTGCATGTACGTCAAACCGTATCGTGGGGCTTGAGGCACAAAGTTTTCAAGGGGGCGCTGTTGAGCCATTTTGCCACGCCCATTAATGCAAACCATTAAATATAAAATTTTTCGCCAGGCCTGACTTGGGTGCAAAATTTGGTGACTTTTTGGGCATGTTAAGGGGGGCAAAAAGGCCATCACTTTGTCAGAAGAAAAATAATAATAATAATTAAAGCTGCAAGCAGCGATGAACGGGCCCTCGCACTCACGGCCACCACCCCCATAAGCATATCAGAAAAGACACCACCCACGACTTCCTATGTCAAACCATTCACAAGTTATAGCAGAAAAAAGGGACAACCAATCAGAAGAAGGGGCGGGGCTAATTCAGGCCAATGAAGGTCAAGGACTCCATAAAGAATCTGATGACCCCACCCAGGACTCTCTATGTCAAACCATTCCAAAGTTATAGCAGAAAATCGGGACAACCAATCAGAAGAAGGGGCGGGGCTAATTAAGGCCAACGAAGCTTAAGGACTCATTACAGAGTCCCATGACACCACCCACGACTTCCTATGTCAAACCATTCAAAAGTTATGGCAGAGAAAAGTTTTCTAGGGGGCGCTGTTGAGCCGTTAGGCCACGCCCATTAATGCAAACCATGAAATATCAAATTTATCGCCAGGCCTGGCTTGCATGCCAAATTTGGTGCCTGTTGGAGAACTATCAAATATGGACCAATCAGATGAAGGGGGGGCGCGCTTTTTGGCGTCTAGCGTCGCCACGGTAACGCTTTTGACTGAGAAAAGTAATGCGTGTTGTCGCAGGATGGAGACGCACATTTTGATGTATAACACACCTGGGTGCACGTTACGGTTCGGGCTGAATTAACTGCCGAAGGAATGGCATAAATTTCGCCAAAATGACACGACTAATTCAAAATGGTTGACATCCTGTTCGGTTTCGGGCATGACGCCAAGAGACTTTTCTTTAAGTTGTGCCATGATACAGGTGTGTAGCGATTTTCGTGCATGTACGTCAAACCGTATTGTGGGGCTTGAGGCACAAAGTTTTCCGGGGGGCGCTGTTGAGCCATTTTGCCACGCCCATTAATGCAAACCATGAAATATCAAATTTTTCGCCAGGCCTGGCTTGCGTGCAAAATTTGGTGCCTTTTGGGGAACTATCAAATATGGACCAATCAGATGAAGGGGGGGTGCGCTTGTTGGCGTCTAGCGTCGCCAAGGTAACACTTTGGAAAGAGAAAAGTAATGCGTGTAGTCGCAGGATGGAGACGCACATTTCGATGTATAACACATCTGGGTTCACGATACGGTTCGGGCTGAATTAACTCTCGAAGGAATGGCATATATTGCTCCAAAATTACGCAATTAATTCAGAATGTTCAAAATGGCCGACTTCCTGTTCGGTTTCGGCCATGGCGCCAAGAGACTTTTCTTTTAGTTGTGACATGATACAGGTGTGTACCGATTTTCGTTCATGTACGTCAAACCGTATTATGGGGCTTGAGGCACAAAGTTTTTTCTGTCTGAACCAATCAGATGAAGGGTGGGCGCGCTTTTTGGCGTCTAGCGTCGCCACGGTAACGCTTTCGAAAGAGAAAAGTAATGCGTGGGGTCGGAGGATGGAGACGCACATTTCGATGTATAACACACTTGGGGGAACGTTACGGTTCGGGCTGAATTAACTGCCGAAGGAAGGCATACATTTCGCCAAAATGACACGATTAATTCAAAATGGCCGACTTCCTGTTCGCTTTCTCGACATGACCCCAAGAGACTTTTCTTTAAGTTGCGCCATGATACAGGTGTGTACCGATTTTCGTGCATGTACGTCAAACCGTATCGTGGGGCTTGAGGCACAAAGTTTTCTAGGGGGCGCTGTTGAGCCATTTTGCCACGCCCATTAATGCAAACCATTAAATATCAAATTTTTCGCCAGGCCTGACTAGGGTGCAAAATTTGGTGACTTTTTGGGCATGTTAAGGGGGGCAAAAAGGCCTTCACTTTGTCAGGAAAATAATAATAATAATAATAAAAATTCCTACAGATACAATAGGGCCTTCGCACTGAAGGTGCTCGGGCCCTAATAAAAATTCCTGCAAATACAATAGGGCCTTCGCACTGCAAGTGCTCGGGCCCTAATAATAATAATAATAATAATAATAATAATAAGCCTCTAATATCATCTTTTTCAACACATTTGCACAAACAAAGACCCGCAGATCGGTTTAGTGAAGTCTCGCTTCAGGTGCATCGACTGAAGATAATTGAAATTAATAATAATAATAATAATAATAATGATAATGATAATGATAATGATAATGATAATAATAATAATAATCATAATAATAATAATAATAATAATAATTAAAGCTGCAAGCAGCGATGAACGGGCCCTCGCACTCACGTCCACCGCCCCCCATAAGCATATCAGAAATGACACCACCCACGACTCTCTATGTCAAACCATTCAAAAGTTATAATAGAAAAAAGGGACAACCAATCAGAAGAAGGGGCGGGGCTAATTAAGGCCAACGAAGCTTAAGAACTCATTACAGAGTCCCATGACACCACCCACAACTTCCTATGTCAAACCATTCAAAAGTTATGGCAGATAAAAGTTTTCCGGGGGGCGCTGTTGAGCCGTTAGGCCACGCCCATTAATGCAAACCATAAAATATCAAATTTATCGCCAAGTCTGGCTTGCATGCAAAATTTGGTGACTTTTGGAGAACTATCAAATATGGACCAATCAGATGAAGGGGGGGTGCGCTTGTTGGCGTCTAGCGTCGCCACGGTAACGCTTTCGAAAGAGAAAAGTAATGCGTGTGGTCGCAGGAGGGAGACGCACATTTTGATGTATAACACACCTGGGTGCACGTTACGGTTCGGGCTGAATTAACTGCCGAAGGAATGGCATAAATTGCGCCAAAGTGACACGATTAATTCAAAATGGCCAACTTCCTGTTCGGTTTCGGGCATGACGCCAAGAGACTTTTCTTTAAGTTGTCCCATGATACAGGTGTGTACCGATTTTCGTGCATGTATGTCAAACCGTATCGTGGGGCTTGAGGCACAAAGTTTTCAAGGGGGCGCTGTTGAGCCATTTTGCCACGCCCATTAATGCAAACCATTAAATATCAAATTTTTCACCAAGTCTGGCTTGCATGCAAAATTTGGTGACTTTTGGAGAACTATCAAATATGGACCAATCAGATGAAGGGGGGGTGCGCTTGTTGGCGTCTAGCGTCGCTACGGTAACGCTTTCGAAAGAGAAAAGTAATGCGTGTGGTCGCAGGAGGGAGACGCACATTTTGATGTATAACACACCTGGGTGCACGTTACGGTTCGGGCTGAATTAACTGCCGAAGGAATGGCATAAATTGCGCCAAAGTGACACGATTAATTCAAAATGGCCGACTTCCTGTTTGGTTTCGGGCATGACGCCAAGAGACTTTTCTTTAAGTTGTCCCATGATACAGGTGTGTACCGATTTTCGTGCATGTACGTCAAACCGTATCGTGGGGCTTGAGGCACAAAGTTTTCAAGGGGGCGCTGTTGAGCCATTTTGCCACGCCCATTAATGCAAACCATTAAATATCAAATTTTTCGCCAGGCCTGACTTGGGTGCAAAATTTGGTGACTTTTTGGGCACGTTAAGGGGGGCAAAAAGGCCATCACTTTGTCAGAAGAAAAAAAAAAATAATAATAATAATAATAATAAAAATTCCTGCAAATACAATAGGGCCTTCGCACTGCAAGTGCTCGGGCCCTAATAATAATAATAATAAAAAAATAATAATGATAATAATAATAATAATAATAATAATAATAATAATAATAATAATAATAATAATAATAATAATAATAATAATAATAATAATAAATATAATATAATTCTGGGATACTTGCATGTAGTACTTAGTATGCCATTTCGGATACAGCCATATTTTAAGAAGTTCTTAAGTAGGAAAAATAAGAAATTCGTAAGAAATGACAGTTCTCAAGACGGTTCTTAAGAAAATATTGAGGAATTGCACTTAAGAACTTTCTTATGAACTTCTTAATTTTAGATCTTAAGACATTTCTTAAGATCGTTCTTAAGAACATATTGGTGAATCTGGCCCCAGATCTGCCTCTTATCTGAACGCATGTGAATGTACATTTCTCACCTCTATCTGGCCAATGGTTTCTTGGTATTCCTTCTCTCTGGAGTTGAACAGACACTCTGTGTCTTCAATCACTTTTTCAATGGACTCGTCCTGCAGAAAGAGAATAAAACCGTTTAGGTCACAGTTAATTAAGGATGTTCAGGGTAAGCCTCTTTGGAATTGTTATTATTCTTAGAAACAAAGCTAAAGCGATAAAAAAATTGAACGACAAAATGGAAGAGTGGTGGAATTTGAACAAAACCGTGCCAGGCTTATCAAACACAGGCCGGTGGAGGGTGAAAACGGGGACACCGGTAAAAACAGTCGGCTCAGGACGAGGAAAACAAGCGAATTCTCGGCTGGGACACGCAAATCTTTTAATCTCTGGCGGTTTCCCTGCGGCGTCTTCTGCTGGTTCACTAAGCAGGTCGGTGTCCTTCCCCGCCGGCTTGTCAAGTAAACAGCTTACAGGTCGACACGTAAGAGGCAGCGGCCCGCTGCGTTTAACGGACTAAAAACAGCTCGCTGTCCAAGTAGGACGAGGTCAAACTGCCACTGAAACCATTTCCCTCCCATTTCCCTCCACACGAGTTTCAAGAGGGATGGAGACTACAAATCTAAAAATCTACGTTAAACCGACTACTACAGTTTCTTCCGCTCCTGCCCTTTAAAAGTTTCTATCTGTCGTATTACAGAAACCTTTTACAGTAAAACATCGGTGTTCAAATCAAGACAAGAGCAGTGCAGACAGACGTAGTAACAAAACTACGATTTTGGAAAAAAGAGCTGCCAAATATTACAAAAACCTTTTTACGCTTTCACCAGGTGTTTCTTTCAGGCATTTTGATAATATAGTTTATCGCAAAAGTGTAATGGAAACGCTGTTTGCGCATTTCCACGTCTCCGGCACCGCTGGTCAATCAAAAATCATCATGATCTAGTTTCCAGCTGTTTTTGGCCTCATCAATACGATGCAGTTGTGCTGTAACATCACGTAATCATTAGACATCACTAGACAGAGCTTTGCCTCTGAATAACCATTTAAATGATCATTCGCTGCTTCATCCTCTTGTCTTTGTCCATCTGCTTTAGAGTTGAGATTCTCTTTTTTGTAATTTTTTAAGAGAAGAGTTACGGAGAGAGAACTGGAACAGTTACAGCGCAGAGAAAAACAATGTCAAAACAACCGCCCCCCCGCTTCCTTTATCACAAGTTCAGTCTTTTCTTTTTCTTCTTTTTCAAAAAGTTAAATGGAAACGCAAATGATGAGAAGTCTTGGAAAATACAGTTCACCAAATGACCACAAGGGGCTGGCGCAAAAAGTAACTCAATCTATCAACCCCCCAAATTAAAATGTTCAATTTTACCCATCAAATAAAGTTAGAAAAACGTTCATAACTATATTTCCCATGCGTCATCAGTGCAGGCCGCAATTTCTTTTTATTGAGTGTCAACCAACTGGTCGTCATCGCTTTATCTACTGACTACTTTCTGTGAACTGGATTCGAGAGCTTACAGAGAATAGTTTCTCTTGTTTTAAAGATGAGACTACTCCTTGTGCCGTCGGTACCAAAGGAGCATCACAACCAGCTCTGAGTTTAACCTGGAAGAGTCTGGGGATCAAACTGATCAAACCCATCCATTCCAGTTATCTTACATTCACATCCATCTATTCAGATGATGCCACCAAAACTGTCAGAGCTGTCAGATCTAAACTGAAAACCGCTCAACCCGGCTCAGCCTGATTCATCCAGTTCTGTTTATATTTGTGCCTATTTGTGCTTTTCTTATCATTTTATTTGTTATTTACTGTTTAATTGTGTCTGCTTTTAATGTTGATGTAAAGCACTTTGAATTACCTTGTGTTGAATTGTGCTATACATACTGTAGTACTCGAGTTGTAAAATAAATCAGGGGGGATGGTGGATTTTATCATATGGGGACAGATAATTTGTGCTGATTACAAATAATATAATATATTACAAATAATAGCAGTGACCAAAACACCTGCAGAAATACTGCAGGAATGACATAGATTGACAAAAATAAAAAACAGTTTTCTGAACTTATCAATATGACTCTGTCCTTCACAGGATAAGTAAAATGGATCACTGCAAAAACTCAAAATCTTAACAAGAATATTTGTCTAATTTCTAGTTAAAATGTCTCATTTTAGTAAAAAAATCTCATTACACTTAAAACAAGACTCGTCACTGGAAAAAACAACAATTTTCACCTGTTTCAAGTAGATTTTCACTTGAAATAAGTAGAAAAATCTGCCAGTGGAGACATTTTTTTGCTTGTAATAAGAAGATAAATCTTGTCCCACTGGCAGATTTTCCTACTTATTTCAAGTGAAAATTTACCTGAAACAGGTGAAAATTGTCACATTTTTCTGGTGATGACTAAAACTGACTAAATTGTTGAAATAGCAGTAAAACCACATTCATTGATGAAATGACATAAGGGATGGAAAGGGGGGATGGCAGTTTTACAGGGGGGATGATTTGGACTGTTTTTATTTCAGGGGGGGATGCCATCCCCCCTCATCCCCCCTCAACTCCAGTACTGTGTATAAGATACTAATCTAAGGTAAATGTTCTGATTGGTGACAAACAGAACTGAAGAGAGTTGTGTTTTGGCTCCGGTTGGTGTGTGTGAACATCTACCTCCCCCTGCGTCTCAGCAGCCAGCGAGCATCCTGGGAAATCCTCCCACAGCAGGAGCGTTTCCTCCGTCTCCTCCCAGGCCAGACTGTCGCAGTCGTCCTCGAACTCGCACTCTCTCCTGCACAGACACACCCGGCAGGTTACCACGGTTACCTAGCGTTGTTCAGAGGTCACCCCAGCGCGTTTTACACCGGCCACACCCACAGCTGGTTCAGCATCCTCTGCATCTGCTCGTTGACCTGACTGGCCGACGCGCTGCTGGAGTCCTCGGTCCTGGAGTCCTCGTCCCCGTCCCCGTCCCTGGCCGACGGGCCGCTGGGCTTCCTGCTGCGGTGGCTGGAGCTGGACGGTGGCGTGGGCACCTGGAGGGGGGGGACGGGTTTATTAGGGCGAAATTCAGACGAAACGAGGGCCTTTTTGCCCCCTAAACGTGCCCCAAAAGTCCCAAATTCTGCACACAAGCCAGGTCTGGCGAAAAATGTGATATTTAATGGTTTGCATTAATGGGCGTGGCCTAATGGCTCAACAGCGCCCCCTAGAAAACTTTGTGCCTCAAGCCCCACAATACAAATCGGTACACACCTGTATCATGTCGCAACTTAAAGAAAAGTCTCTTGGCGCCATGGCTGAAACCGGACAGGAAGTCGGCCATTTTGAATGAATCGTGTCATTTTGGCGCAATTTATGCCATTTCTTCGTCCGTTTCTTCGCCCGAACCGTAACGTGCACCCAGGTGTGTTATACATCAAAATGTGCGTCTCCATCCTGCGACAACGCGCATTACTTTTCTCTTTCAAAAGCGTTACCGTGGCGACGATAGACACCAAAAAGCGTGCCCCCCCTTCGTCTGATTGGTCCATATTTGATAGTTCCTACTTTCTGCAATAACTTTTGAATGGTTTGGTATAGAGAGTCGTGGGTGTTTCATCTGCTAAATGTCCAGACCTGAAGAATCTACATCAAGTCATACAAGCTTACACTGCAGCCTGAACGTGCACAAGGGTGGAGGACCGTTCATCGCTGCTTGCAGCTTTAATTTGAGTTTTTATTAGTTTTAGTCACGATCATTCTCCTTTTAGTCGAGTCAAGTTTCAGTCGACTAAAAGTCTGAGCATTTTAGTTTTATTTTAGTCAGAATGGTCCAGGACCATTTTAGTCTAGTTTTAGTCGACGAAAACTGATGACATTTTAGTCTAGTTTAGTCTAGTCTAGTTTAGACTCAAGAATACATTCATTCCAGATACAGAAGACTCTAATTTGAGTTTACAACATATTTATTTTTCCGCATTTCTCCCCGTATTTTTCTTTTTCGACGACACATTGGGTTTTCTTTTCCAGGTCTACGTAGGAAAGTGTATCCAAAGATGGTTCTTCTTCTTCTCGCCCCCAGAGAAGATCCCTGTGTTTCTCTATGTAACTTTGTTTTTGACGTCACCAGCAGCAGAATTAAACCAGAGGAAACTACTTTAAAAATGTATGTTAAGGATTTTTGTTATAACATTTCGTCTCGTTTTGGTCAACGAAAATGAAGACACATTTTAGCAGAGTTTTTATTTTGTAATCTACATTTTAGTCTCATTTGTATTCCTCTACGATGTTGCATTATATATTTAATCATCGTGATCGTCACATTTTCGTTGCATCTCGTCTCGTTTTCCTCAGGATACGATTTAGTCATAATTCTTGTTGAGGAAAGCAGCTTTAGTGTATACGCTGCGATCAGGGAAGCTCGTGGCCCGGTTGTACCTGGAAGATGGGAATGGTGTCGTCACAGTTCCTCTGCTGGGCCACGTCGCAGAGGCGGGCGGTGATGTCGATACGCCGGCAGATGTCCATGTCCACCTTCATGGCCTTTTCCTGGATCTTACTGTCCAGGTCTGACAGGTCCTGGGAGCAAAAGTGCATTCGTTCTCATTTCTTTACATAAAGTCATGACCAAAGAGCAGGAGGAAGTAAATGCTGCCGAGCCACAATATATCTAAACATGATCAGAGGGAGCGGCATCTCTCTCTGCCATAAATCCTTTTAATTAAATTAGATTTAAATGAAAGGAAAATATTTCACGTCAGGTCTAGATCAGGGTTCGGCAACCCAATATGTTGAAAGAGCCACATTGGACCAAAAACACAAAAAAACAAATATGTCTGGAGCCGCAAAAAATGAAAAGTCTTGTATAAGCCTTAGAATGAAGGCAAATGGCGAAATGTCAAGAAAAAGTTGAAATGTTGAGAAAAAAGTCGAAATGTCGAGAAAAAAGTCAAAATTTCGAGAAAAAAGTCGAAATGTTGAGAAAAAAGTTGAAATGTCGAGATTAATGTTGAACTACAATCTCGAGAAAAAAGTTGAAATGTTGAGAAAAAAGTCAAAATTTCGAGAAAAAAGTCGAAATGTCGAGAAAAAAGTCGAAATGTTGAGAAAAAAGTTGAAATGTCGAGATTAATGTTGAACTACAATCTCGAGAAAAAAGTTGAAATGTTGAGAAAAAAGTCAAAATTTCGAGAAAAAAGTTGAAATGTTGAGAAAAAAGTCGAAATGTCGAGAAAAAAGTCAAAATTTCGAGAAAAAAGTCGAAATGTCGAGAAAAAAAGTCGAAATGTCGAGATTAAAAAGGAAAGGAAAAAGGAAGAAAAAAAAGAGAAAAAAGGAAAAAAAGAAGAAAAAAAGCAAAAAAATTAAAAAAGAAGAAAAAAAAGAAAGAAAAAAGGAAAAAAAGAGGAAAAAATGAAGAAAAAAAGGAAAAAAAAGGTCAAACATTTTTTTTAAAGCTCCAGGAGCCACTAGGACGGCGGTAAAGAGCCACATGCGGCTCTAGAGCCGCGGGTTGCTGACCCCTGCTTTAGATGAATAAATGTGTAGCTCCACCTCAATTCATTTCTAACCTGCCAGTTAGAAATATTGTCTCCTAAGGTGAAATGAACCGGCGCGGAGCAGACTCACATTGCTGAAGAGTCCCTTGAAGAGGACGAGCTCGGCCTTGAGCTGCTTCACCTTCAGAGCCAGCTCCTCCTGACACGCCTCGCTCTCCTGCAGCTCCTGCAGGAAACAAACACAGGGGGAGGATAGGAATGAATGAATGAAGTTTATTCAATCATGACAACACGACACCAAATTAAAGCTGCAAGCAGCGATGAACGGGCCCTCGCACTCACGGCCACCGCCCCCATAAGCATATCAGAAATGACACCACCCACGACTTCCTATGTCAAACCATTCAAAAGTTATGGCAGAGAAAAGTTTTCTAGGGGGCGCTGTTGAGCCGTTAGGCCACGCCCATTAATGAAGAACATGAAATATCAAATTTATTGCCAGGCCTGACTTGCATGCAAAATTTGGTGACTTTTGGGGAACTATCAAATATGGACCAATCAGATGAAGGGGGGGCGTGCTTTTTGGCGTTTAGCGTCGCCACGGCAACACTTTTGAAAGAGAAAAGTAATGCGCGTAGTCGCAGGATGGAGACGCACATTTTGATGTATAACACACCTGGGTGCACGTTACGGTTCGTATTAACTGTCAAAGGAATGGCATAAATTGCGCCAAAATTACGCGATTAATTCAAAATGTTAAAAATGGCCGACTTCCTGTTCGGTTTCGGCCATGGAGCCAAGAGACTTTTCTTTAAGTTGTGACATGATACAGGTGTGTACCGATTTACGTGCATGTACGTCAAACCGTATTATGGGGCTTGAGGCACAAAGTTTTCTAGTGGGCGCTGTTGAGCCATTTGGGGACTTTTGGGGGCACGATTAGGGGGGCAAAAAGGCCCTCATTTCGTCAGAAGAAAGAACGAGAACGAGAATAAAGACAAATTCCTACAGATACAATAGGGCCTTCGCACTGTAAGTGCTCAGGCCCTAAAAACATTGTGCACAGCATTAACATTTAACACAAAACCAATAATCATGTGTTGAACAATGACTGAAAAGGCTGAAGCAGAATGCTTATAAAAGCCTATCCTATATTACCAACTTTCTTTTTTTGGCTACCGACCTCCAGAAAACCATAAAGAGAATAGAAAAGCAAAGAAACAACAGAAAAGCAAAGAAACAGTAACAGATAGTCAATCGCACTTATAAGTTTCAAAAATAGCTTTACAAACCATTTTCTTAAAAACCAAAAGAGAATGACATGTTTTTAAATTCATGTTGGAATCATTCCAGAATTTAACTCCAGTAATGGAGACACGTCTCCTTTTCATACCTTTTTTAGCTTTTTATACAGTAAAATTGCAGACACCTCTAAGATTATACGGAGTCTCCTGAATTGAAAAAAACCTCTGTATTGAGTCAGGGAGCATTTTTGATTTTGCTCTGAACATAATTTGCATGATTTTGTAATAAAACAAATCATAAAATTTAATAACATGAGAATTTAGAAAAAGTGGCTCTGTGTGAGCGTAGTAATCAGCCTTATTGATGATACGTATGGCTCGTTTTTGAAGTTTTATTATTGAATTTAAAGTGGTTTTAAAGGTGGATCCCCACAATTCCACACAGTATGATAAATGGGGAACAATCAATGAGTAGTAGATCAAATGCAAGGCCTTGGAATTCAGTACATTTCTGGATTTATACAGGATTGCGAGTGATTTTGAAATTTTCCCTTTAATGTATTCAATGTGTTGTTTCCATGTTAACTTTTGGTCAATGACAACCCCAAGGAATTTAGTCTCAAAAACCCTTTCAATATCAACATTACAGATTTTTAATTTAATATTAGCATCACTTTCATTTTGATTCCCAAAAACCATGAATTTTGTTTTCTTAATATTTAAAGATAATTTATTAACATAAAACCAAGTCTTGGGATTTTCCAGCTCCTGTCTGTTCCTGTGTATCTGACTAAGCGTGGAAATGGGCTCCAGCATTCACTATAGTCACAATTTACATTAAAAAAAATGCTCTTTTTCACACATTTCCGGAGGATTTAAGGGAATATCTGCATGTTTACTGCTCCGTCACAGCAGCTGGTTGTTGAGGGCGGAGGTTTTTGTACTGCATGTCCTCTTTACACTCTTTAAATCCAAAAGAGAATGCAAATCATGTTCACATAAGGAAATCTGACCACACTTTTACAAGCTGACAACCTTTAAGCCAAAATGTAAAACAAAATCAAATCAAATAAACTCAAACTAGACTTGAACTGGTTACATACCTCCTCAAGTTCAGCCACGTTTTCCTGCAGGTCCATTCTGGCCGTGTACTCTTCCTCCCATCTATAAAAGAACACAGGACCATAAAAATAAAAAATAATATCCGTGACAACAACCCTCATACCATATACATGTATTTTTTTATTTTGGAGGGAAAAGAAATCTGATCAACCCAATGAGACACATTTAATTTAATATAGTAAGCTTGTACTGTCTGAAGACTTCACAAATAAAAAGACAATATTCTTTCCTGTACAGTTGCTGACAGATCAACTTGGGAGGATGTAGCCGTGCAATTAACCTTTTTTTATGCAAGTTCAATTTCCACCACAAATTCTTAATCCGACTGACATTCAGGTTTATCATTTTGGGTCTTATTCTTTAATTTCTTTAAATTTTTTACTAGATTTCGACATAATTCAGCTCCTTTATCAAAACTTACAGGACTCTCTCAGAAAATTAGAATATTGTGATAAAGTTCTTTATTTTCTGTAATGCAATTAAAAAAACAAATACATTCTGGATTCATTACAAATCAACTGAAATATTGCAAGCCTTTTATTATTTTAATATTGCTGATTATGGTTTACAGTTTAAGATTAAGATTCCCAGAATATTCTAATTTTTTGAGATAGGATATTTGAGTTTTCTTAAGCTGTAAACCATAATCAGCAATATTAAAATAATAAAAGGCTTACAATATTTCAGTTGATTTGTAATGAATCCAGAATGTATGACTTTTTTTTTTGTAATTGCATTACAGAAAATCACAATATTCAATTTTCTGAGACAGTCCTGTAATCTAGGTAGAATAGAAGATAAATGCTGGTAAATGCCGACAGATCAGGTACCGGCTGCAGCGCTGCCAGAGCTCATAAATCCACACGTACCGACGTGTGAAGATGCATCTCAAACCCACAAATCCATGGTGTAAGAAAAAAAAGACAGAGAAAAAGATCGATTTCTTTTAACCCTTGGAAGGGACTAAGACTCGGATCAAAACGACTCAAGCCAGAGCTTAGTTCCTCAGACGGCTTCATAAACCTCAGCGCCTGCAAGGGTTAAACGCAGCCAGAAAGCTCATTTCACTGAAGTGGAACAATGTTGTGCAGGACAGAGCGAGTCAATGTTATTTTGCACATCAGCATAACGAGTAACGATTGATTTAATGAACCTACTTACGATCTGAATCTACAAGATGATTGAGGTGCTTTATATTTCTAATTTATTCCCATGTTTGAAACATGTATTAAAGGTATCCAGACTAGGAATGGGTGATATTTTACCGTTCACGATATACCGTCAAAAAAATTCCTCACGATAAGAATTTGTTATCTCACGGTAAAAACTATAAATTCCCGTTGATGATGTTTTTGTGTAAAACTGATTTATGGAAGGAAGGAAGGAAGGAAGGAAGGAAGGAAGGAAGGAAGGAAGGAAGGAAGGAAGGAAGGAAGGAAGGGAGAAAACAAGGAAAGAAGGAAGGAAGGGAGAAAAGAGGAAGGGAAGAAGGAAGGAAAGAGCAGGAGGAAAGAAGGAAGGAAGGGGAAAAAAGAAGGAAGGAAGGAAGGAAGGAAGGAAGGAAGGAAGGAAGGAAGGAAGGAAAGGGGAGAAAGAAGGGAGAAAACAAGGAAAGGAGGAAGGAAGGGAGAAAAGAGGAAGGGAAGAAGGAAGGAAAGAGCAGGAGGAAAGGAGGAAGGAAGGGAAAAAAGAAGGAAGGAAGGAAGGAAGGAAGGAAGGAAGGAAGGAAGGAAGGAAGGAAGGAAGGAAGGAAGGAAGGAAGGAAGGAAGGAAGGAAGGAAGGAAGGAAGAAAGAAAGAAAGAAAGAAAGAAAGAAAGAAAGAAAGAAAGAAAGAAAGAAAGAAAGAAAGAAAGAAAGAAAGAAAGAAAGAAAGAAAGAAAGAAAGAAAGAAAGAAAGAAAGAAAGAAAGAAAGAAAGAAAGAAAGAAAGAAAGAAAGAAAGAAAGAAAGAAAGAAAGAAAGAAAGAAAGAAAGAAATAAAAAAAGAAAGAAAGAAATAAAAAAAGAAAGAAAGAAAGAAAGAAAGATAAATTCCCGTTGATGAGGTTTTTGTGTAACAAACATGGTGGATCTGAGAGCGAGATAGATTTATAGTTACAAAGGTGGAGTTGAATTGGTATTTTTTTTATCGTCATTTTTATCGTTATTGGGATAAATGCCAGAAATTATCGTGATACATTTTTTAGTCCATACCGCCCATCCCTAATCCAGACATTGCGAAAGTAACATTATTCGGTCTTGAAAAGACAAGCTAAATTGATGTGCACTCCTCATTTTCACATGATCCACGCCTCCTTGGGAGGCAGGAGTAGATCTTTTTTTTATTGTGAAAAAGTTTTCAGGAATGCATTAGTGTGCAAATTTCACTCTGCTCACAGTTTATGTACAAATTTGTTCCGCTAGTGCTTTATGATGATTGAGTTTTGTCTTTTTGGATTTCTTTGTTTATATAAAGCATTGTATTTATTTTTAATAGGATTGATTAACAGCTGGCTGAGCCAACGGTTAGCCATTATCACTTCCTCATCTGTAATCATCATGCAACCTCATACTGAGCCAATCAGCAGTTTGTATAATCCCAGCGTCGGCTTAACGCAACAGTCTTTTCTTATTTTGCTGTCGAGTCAACATATTAATCGCTATGTTCGGCAGCTCTGCAAAACTTTTGCCAGGGATCCGCTGAAGGAGCTGGTGGCCTAAGCTAACCGTGACTGACGTACAGCGGGCGTCTTCCCGTCGGATTCTGCAGCAAAATGGCTGCGGCTTGAAGAAAAATGGGCTTCAAAACCGCTCTTTGTAAATCAATGGGTCACATGAGTTTATGCTTCGTCCACTCTTTCCACACACTTTCTTTTCTTTACAGTCATTGGTTACAACGATGACATGATGTAGCAGTTCTTGTGTCTGGCCCAGGAAGGTTTAGGGGCCAGAGTAGCACCAGTTTTCTTAGGACTGAGACTTTCCTCGCAGCTGGTGGTCTAAAAGCAAAAGAAAAAAACAATGCAGCTTTGTGTATGACTCAATCTTATCAATCACTATCCAAAACTGCTCCCCCGCGGTTTATTAATAACTACATTTGGCTTTTCAGACAAGTAAATCCTACCTGCTCTCATAGCTCATTCACAATACTGCGAAAACTCAAAATCTTACCAGGATTATTTTGTCTTATTTCTAGTTAAAATGTCTCATTTTTAGTCAAAAAATCTCGTTACACTTAAAAAAAGAGTCATTACCAGAAAAACAACTTGTTATTTGACAGTTTTCACCTGTTTCAAGTAAATTTTCAGTTGAAATAAGTAGAAAAATCTGCCAGTGGGACAAGATTTATCTTCTTATTACAAGCAAAAAAATCTTGTTCCACTGGCAGATTTTTCTACTTATTTTAAGTGAAAATCTACTTGAAACCGGTGGAAATTGTTGTTTTTTCCAGTGATGAGTCTTGTTTTAAGTGTAATGAGATTTTTTGACTAAAAATGAGACATTTTAACTAGAAATAAGACAAATATTCTTGTTAAGATTTTGAGTTTTTGCAGTGAAACACTTACTTCTGTTTCTGAACATGTGCTTGTTGATTTTTTATTTTAAGGCATACTATTTTGCATTTTCTCTTCTAACACTTTGACATCATTTTTGGTCTCAGCTTTTCCTTTTATATCATTCCAGTTCCATTTGCACTGACTGCCAAACGCCGTTGGGAATCCCCACATAGAGGGAGTTTTATAATCCGTCCCATTATTGGAACAACCTGCTCTCCTTTTCTTGTCACTCAGTCTCGTGGAGCAGCTCATTGAGTCGGCAAGCACTCGCTTTTAACCGCAGGCTCATTTCAATATTTTGACTTTTGTAGGTAACTGTGCTGGAAATGCAAATTGAAGATGATTTAATATTTTTTCTCAACTTGATATAAAAGAGAAAATCCTTAATTGCATGAATTGCATTCCATTTTTGAAGTACGTTTTACAAAGCTCTAATCTTGAGTTGTTGAGGACACAGTTCTGTGTGGTATCTGCTATTTGTTCATCCATTAAACAGCTGTATTAACCTCTTCCAAGTGGTTTGGTCTTAGTACTTTGCTCTGATACTAAGGATCCTTTACAGCAAAAATCTGTGCTGCTGACTTTTTCAAAAGTTGACAATATTCCTGAGATTTGAATAAAACTTCTGTGACATGCTTTGATCAATATACTAAAGCAATACAGCAAATGTTTACATACAGTGTATGTTTACATCTCTGTTCATTGCAGATGTGAACAGGCTCGCCACCCGTCCCTTGAAATACGGAATTGTTAGGTAATTGGGAATTAAAAGTTCTGTATTGAACCAATACGGAACGCAGTTTATTCCGTATTTCACAATTGTCCCATGCATTGTTCCACACATGAACAACAAACTAACAATAATGAACAAAATAAAGGACAGGATATATTAAATATGTTAAATATGCAACATATGTTGGTTCGCTCTCTCTGTTATTTATTGATGTCATAATATAAAGGTGAAAGTTGGGAAATTTGAATATATTGCAAAACTTAATTCGTAGTAAATTCAACTAAAGGTGACTCAGAGTTTATGAAAACCCAAATAAAAAATCTAAAAAAATTTGAATATTTCATGAAATCAATAAACAATTCAATCATCAAAATTATAACAAATAAAGGCTTAATATATCTTGCTTTGCATGTAATGAGACTATGTAATATACTAGTTTCACCTTTTAAGTTGAATTATTGAAATATTTTTTTTTTTTTTTTTTTTTTTTTTTTTTTACCTTGTCTGCACACATATTAATGATTGATACCATGTCGGAATTATTGAAATAAATGTACTTTTAAACCATATTCAAATTTTCCGACCTTCACCTGTAGCTATATTTATATTTACTTGCATGTACATCTGGGCTGATGTGGACATACATAGCATTTCAGTTGCTAGTATAGTTGGCTGTCTGTAAGGCTCATGCAAGTTCACTGGTATTAAAGCACTTTAAACTTTAAATCAAAGCATTTTGCTGAAATCGGGGCGTCCCTTATTTCTATTTCCGAAAGGTGGCAACGCTAGATGTGAACAGAGCTTATAGTCAACCACTGGACTCCACTCCACCTCTCAACAACGGAGTGTGTTGTTCAAAATCACTGCTATGACTTTGCACTGCCAGGGGAAACATCTGACGTTCACAGCTGAAGCCGCTGTGAAAGTACAGAAGAGTAATTTCTATGAGTGACGGCTACATTGCGAGTCTATCACGTCAAACAGGTAGTTGTTTCCATTCTAGCCACTTAACATTCTCACTGAATTGAGTTCCGAGCTGTGAGCGAAGACCTAAAACAGCATGACTATTCTATTTTAAAGATAATATTTCACTAGCGACATCTGAAACAAGGATGGATGGACGGATTGGATCAGAATCTAAGGCAACATTAGTTAAGATCATAGCAAACGCTATGCTAAATGAAAACAGGTCGCCTGTGAAAACTAAGTTAGGATGGGCGCGTTACATCCAACAGTCAGGATTGTTCACTTTGCCAACATAGAGATTAACAGTGATGTCACAGTCAGGTGACCAATCGTTAAAGGGGACAGGTTTTTTCTTGCTTTAACATATATAAAGTGTTCTCCCCTCAGCCTGCCAACTCAGAGAAGGAGGAAACAACCAAATTCTGCAGTGTCTGTACAGCCGCCCGGATGATCCGTCCAGTGTGATGTGGATCTATGAGCCAATAAGATTCTGCGCATTTTCGTTACGTAACCAAAATGCAAACCACGCCCACAACTAAACACCATGTAACAACTGCGTGCGAGTGTCCGACTATCGTGACATTGGACGCTCTCTGTCCATCTCCCTCCAGCAGCTGCCACTTTATTGAGGTTTTTGTAGTGAAATGAGGAGGAATCATAGAGATAACTTCTCATTTCAACTAACTGGATCAGCCGTTCCTCATCCATGACTGTTTCCTACAGCGCTTTCAACCGGCTTTCAATGCGAGTGACAGGAAACAGCCAGCTCAAAACGGCGCGCCGCGTCGTGCTGCGCAGCGCTGCGTCCAGTTAGGACAGTCCAATAGAAAATAAAGCAATGGAACTGATTTTGTCGCTGACGCTCGCTCGCATGCAGTTAGGACACGGTGTAACTCCGCCGGCCGGAGCTTCCACCATTTTTTCGTAGCGGTGTATCGCGTCATTCAGGCAGCCAATCAGCACAGAGCCTCATTATCATAGCCCCGCCCACTCAGAATCCCGCATAGATAATGAGCTTAGAGAATGGGAAGATAAAGACATGGTTTAAAGGCTGAATTTCTAATTTATTTAGCAAAAACAATCAAAAGCTTGTTTTTAAGACATTCAAGGCCTGAAAACCTACAGTGATGTCACAGTCAGGTCACCAATCGTTAAGTGAAGGCTCCTGTCATGCTTGAGTTGTCATTCACATCACCCAAATATGCTCTTAACCGCAAAAAACACGTTTTTCTCCCCAAATATGTCCTCCTTCAGTGTTGTTGAGAGAATATTGACAAAATGAGTTAAAATGTTTAGATTTTACTTTGCTGAGATCAGTTTTTGTTGCAAGATCTTCTGAAAATGTGGTGAGGAACAGAAACGCATGGATGGATGGATGGAAGCAAAACAAAAACGTCAATTTGTGAATTTGTTTCAACAGTTAATTATGAGGGACGAGTATAAAAGGAGGGATTTTCAGTGTCTGCAACATCCAAAGCTCTCAGAAAGCCGATGTGGTAACCAGAAACGACTGTTCAGAGGGACGACCCGTTTCTGTGAGAGGACGAGCCTCCTCCTCTTCAAAGTGTTACTCAGTCCTTTGGTGATCAGCCGGGCTGCTGTAACACTCAAACATAAAGACACACTGACTCACATCCATTTCAGGTCACCAGGTTCCAGTTTAAGCATTAAAGCACTTAGACTGGGGGTGATGTGTTTGATCCTGGTGATGAGGCGACAAAGCTACTGTAGCTGCAGTGAGCAGAGTCAGAGAGAGAGATGACGTCCTTGTCGCTCTCAGATATTTTAAAGTCTCAACACGCGGCTCTGCAGTGAGGTGACTGATGGTTGTGACACTGTATTGATCAGATACGCAATAGCTGGTTACGTGACGGCTGCAATAACTGCTGAATGAGACTAAATGTAACTTCAACCTCTACGCCTATAAGGTGACCTGCTAAGCTGAAACAAATTAAAATTAAAGCTGCAAGCAGCGATGAACGGGCCCTCGCACCCTTGTGCACGTTCAGGCTGCAGTGGAAGCTTGTATGACTTGATGTAGATTCTTCAGGACTGGACATTTAGTGGATGAAACCACCCACGAGTCTTTATGTCATACAATTCAAAAGTTATGCCAGAAAAAAGGGTCTATCAAATATGGACCAATCAGATGAAGGGTGGGCACGCTTTTTGGCGTCTATCGTCGCCACGGTAACGCTTTTGACTGAGAAAAGTAATGACCGTCGTCGCAGGATGGAGACGCACATTTTGATGTAAAACACACCTGGGGGCACGTTACGGTTCGGGCCGTATTAACTGCCGAAGAAATGGCATAAATTGCTCCAAAATTACACGATTAATTCAAAATGGCCGACTTCCTGTTCAGTTTCGGCCATGGTGCCAAGAGACTTTTCTTTAAGTTGCGACATGATACAGTTGTGTACCGATTTACGTGCATGTACGTCAAACTGTATTGTGGGGCTTGAGGCACAAAGTTTTCTAGGGGGCGCTGCTGAGCCGTTAGGCCACGCCCATTAATGCAAACCAGTAAATATCACATTTTTCGCCAGGCCTGGCTTGCATGCAAAATTTGGTGACTTTTGGGGCACGTTTAGGGGGAAAAAAGGCCCTCATTTCGTCTGAAAAATAAAAACGAGGAAAAAATAAAAATTCCTACAGATACAATAGGGCCTTCGCACTGTCAGTGCTCCGGCTCTAAAAATGCAAAAACTCCTTTGCACAGTTTTAATTGAGTTGCCTGATTTTAGCAGAGGTTTCATTGATTATTATCTAAAGAACCATAATCGTATAGCCTCACCAGCCTTCCTAATTCTTTTCCTGCCAAGGTGTGATTGCTTTAGAACCAGTGGAAAAGGCTTTGAATGGGATTGATACCAGACCCAGGTTGCATGAAAGAACTTCTCCAAAGTGAGTGGGAAAGGCTGGCCAGGCTCGTAATCACATGGAAAGAAAAACTTAGTCAATATTCATAATATGAATTAGGATTTCCTTGAGTGTCAGGCAAGGTCTGACATTTCAGGATTAAACTTCATATTTTTTTCTCAGTTAAACAAGGGAACACTAGCTAGACAGATCACAACATCATCGAGGGTCGATACGTATCTTCCCACCTTTCTGATCCAACAGTTGCTTATCAAACTGCCTTTGCATGCAGGTGGTTAGCGCTACGACCAGCCAGAGCAACAAAGGTTATGGATTCAGAGCAACGGAAACAAGTCACGGGAGAGCGTGTCGGCACAACAGCAAATACGTCTATCTTGTAAAAGATAGATTTGAGTGTAGTCTTCTGTTCGATTTTCAGAGAAAAGGCCTGAATCTTCAAGTTCAACTGTTGCCAAAATCGATTCAAACGGCTGGAGACATTTACACTGTTTATATCCAGATTACACCTATCCTCTTTCATCACACCCAAAAACTGGTTTTTGGCTGTGGTTTTTATTGTTTAAACTGACCACAAACAGAGCTGCAAAGATGCCAAACTTCGTGGGGAGGTGACTTTAAGCAAAAGAGAAGAAAAAACTATCAGTGACAGTTAGACTACTTCCATAAAGTAGTAAAATAATTGAACTGAAATCAATATTTCATCTTTATCAGTACTTTCAGACTTATTGCATCCTCACGAGAAGCAATGCTAGCAAAGCAATGCTGCTTTGTTATTATATTTGTCACTTGCAGCTTTCTGTTTTCATAAAAAGAACATTTTAACACCTTTGGAACCAATAGAAAAGGTCCAGCCAGATCTACAATTGTGTGCTTGTTTTGCACATTTTGATCATTTTGATCCCATTTAAGATGAGTTATGTATCAGTATCCCACGTCAGTGTGGAGGAACACGGCTCATGGCTGATCAAAGTATCTGCATAATGCACTGCAAAAACTCAAAATCTTAGCAAGAATATTTGTCTTATTTCTAATTAAAATGTTTAATTTTTTCGTCAAAAAAACAACAATTTTCACCTGTTTCAAGTAGATTTTCACTTAAAATAAGTAGAAAAATCTGCCAGTGGAACAAGATTTTTTTGCTTGTAATGAGAAGATAAATCTTGTCCCACTGGCAGATTTTTCTACTTATTTCAAGTGAAAATTTACTTGAAACAGGTGAAAATTGTCAAATAAGTTATTCGTTTTAAGTGTAATGAGATTTTTTGACTAAAAATGAGACATTTTAACTAGAAATAAGACAAATATTCCTGGTAAGATTTTGAGTTTTTGCAGTGTGCAAAATGCGGCTTTAATACAAAATGCAATAAAAAAGTTATTACGTTTTGGACGTTTATTACAAAATGCACCGTTATTACAAAATGCAGCTCAACAAGGTGTAGCAGAGGTGGATAGAGATAGAGATAAATCTTGTCCCACTGGCAGATTTTTCTACTTATTTCAAGTGAAAATTTACTTGAAACAGGTGAAAATTGTCAAATAACAAGTAATTTTTCTGGTAATGACTCTTGTTTTAAATGTAATGAGTTTTTTTGACTAAAAATGAGACATTTTAACTAGAAATAAGACAAATATTCCTGGTAAGATTTTGAGTTCTTGCAGTGTTGTATCTGCACATCCTGAACAAACAGGATACGAGACACAAATGTTTTTCTCCAGCTGGTATCATGACGGCATCAGCATCCATGCGATGCTGAGGAGGCTCTCTCGGGACAGATGGGGTGCTGACACACTACGATAAATTACAGAAAGCAATTTAACAGAAGAACAGAGAGCTCGGAAAATGTCTGACAAAACTGTGACGGAGAAATGCACCCGTGGGTGAGGGGTAAGATGGGGAGGGAACACGTGGGGAGACGGCAGACGTGTGACATCACCGCTGGTCGTCACAGACCAAGTGCTGCATTGCAGGGTAGCGAGACAAAACTCAGCCAAGAGGAGCACAGGGGAGGATTTTAGGAAAAGATGCAGGAAGAGAGGAGTAGAAAAAAGAGAAAAGCAAGAGGAGCAAGACAGAAAGGAGAGAAGGACTGATGACAGCAGAAAACATCTTTCATTTAACTTCTTCCCACTCGGTCCTGTTATGACACGGCCGACCACAATCACACTGCAAAAATTCAAAATCTTACCAGGAATATTTGTCTTATTTCTAGTTAAAATGTCTCATTTTTAGTCAAAAAATCTCATTACACTTAAAAAAAGAGTCATTACCAGAAAAATAACTTGTTATTTGACAATTTTCACCTGTTTCAAGTAAATTTTCACTTAAAATAAGTAGAAAAATCTGCTCATTAGCTCATTACAAGCTAAAAGATCTTGTTCCACTGGCAGATTTTTCTACTTATTTTAAGTGAAAATACTTGAAACAGGTGAAAATTGTTGTTTTTTCCAGTGATGAGTCTTGTTTTAAGTGCAATTAGATTTTTCGACTAAAAATGAGACATTTTAACTAGAAATAAGACAAAAATTCTTGTTAAGATTTTTAGTTTTTGCAGTGCACTTAAAACAAAGCACCTCTTCTTTATTTTCAATGGGATAAAACAGCTTTATTTTCATTTTCAAGCTCTCCTACCTCTGTAAATACATTAGGTTGATAGTTTGGCAAATTAGGTGGCTTACTGAATTTGAAAGGTATATTTTAAATTGAATCTGATGGAAGCTGACAAACTTTTGCTTATTATGTCTAACTATAATAAAGGTTCTGACATCGCTGCTTCAGATTAAGCTTATTTGAGTGGGCTTTCAATTAGGGAATAATAAAAAGACTCCTCTTTCCAACGTCTGTTATGATGAGAAACCATGACATCAGGAAAGTTGTTTGCACACGGGAACATCTGAGCGTTTACGAAGCTCAAGTCCTGCCAAAAATAAAAAGCCCAAATTCAGAGAGGATGAAAAGGAGATGTTGAATAAAAGGGAGAGCAAAGAGGAGGCCGTTTAAACCATCTTTTCAATTTAACCCTTGTGCTGTCTTCAGGTCAAGGAAGAAGGAAGGAAAGAAGGGATGAAGGAAGGGAGGAAAGAAGGGAGGAAAGAAGGACGGAAGGGAGAAAAGAAGGAAGGAAGGAAGGAAGGAAGGAAGGAAGGAAGGAAGGAAGGAAGGAAGGAAGGAAGGAAGGAAGGAAGGAAGGAAGGAAGGAAGGAAGGAAGGAAGGAAGGAAGGAAGGGAGGAAAGAAGGTAGAAAAGAAGGAAGGGAGGAAAGAAGGAAGGAAGGGAGAAAAGAAGGAAAGAAGGGAGGAAAGAAGGAAGGTAGGAAAGAAGGGATGAAGGAAGGAAGAAAGAAAATAAGGAAAGAAGGAAGGAAGGAAGGGAGGAAAGGAGGAAGGAAGGAAGGGAGGAAAGGAGGAAGGAAGGGTGAAAAGAAGGAAGGAAGGAAAAAAAGAAGGAAGGAAGAAAAGAAGGAAAGAAGGGAGAAAAGAAGGAAGGAAGGAAGGGAGGAAAGGAGGAAAGAAGGGAGAAAAGAAGGAAGGAAGGAAGGGAGGAAAGGAGGAAGGAAGGGTGAAAAGAAGGAAGGAAGGAAAAAAGAAGGAAGGAAGAAAAGAAGGAAGGAAGGGAGAAAAGAGGAAGGAAGGGAGGAAAGGAGGAAGGAAGGGAGGAAAGAAGGAAGGAAGGGAAAAAAGAAGGAAGGAAGGAAGGAAGGAAGGAAGGAAGGAAGGAAGGAAGGAAGGAAGGAAGGAAGGAAGGAAGGAAGGAAGGAAGGACGGAAGGAAGGAAGGAAAGAAGGGAGGAAAGAAGGAAGGAAAGAAGGAAGGAAGGAAGGAAAGGGAGGAAAGATTGGAGGAAAGAAGGAAGGAAGGGAAAAAAGAAGGAAGGAAGGAAGGAAGGAAGGAAGGAAGGAAGGAAGGAAGGAAGGAAGGAAGGAAGGAAGGAAGGAAGAAGGAAGGAAGGAAGGAAGGAAGGACGGAAGGAAGGAAAGAAGGGAGGAAAGAAGGAAGGAAGGGAAAAAATAAGGAAGGAAAGGAGGAAAGAAGGGAGGGAGAAAAGAAGGAAGGAAGGAAGGAAGGAAGGAAAGAAGGGAGGAAAGAAGGAAGGAAGGGAGGAAAGAAGGAAGGAAGGGAGAAAAGAGGAAGGAAGGAAGGGAGAAAAGAGGAAGGAAGGAAGGAAGGAAGGAAAGAAGGAAGGAAAGAAGGAAGGAAGGGAGGAAAGAAGGAAGGAAGAAAAGAAGGAAGGAAGGGAGAAAAGGAGGAAGGAAGGGAGGAAAGGAGGAAGGAAGGGAGGAAAGAAGGAAGGAAGGGAAAAAAGAAGGAAGGAAGGAAGGAAGGAAGGAAAGAAGGAAGGAAAGAAGGAAGGAAGGAAAAAAGAAGGAAGGAAGAAAAGAAGGAAGGAAGGGAGAAAAGGAGGAAGGAAGGGAGGAAAGGAGGAAGGAAGGGAGGAAAGAAGGAAGGAAGGGAAAAAAGAAGGAAGGAAGGAAGGAAGGAAGGAAGGAAGGAAGGAAGGAAGGAAGGAAGGAAGGAAGGAAGGAAGGAAGGAAGGACGGAAGGAAGGAAGGAAAG
This sequence comes from Cololabis saira, assembly GCF_033807715.1. NCBI lineage: Eukaryota > Metazoa > Chordata > Actinopteri > Beloniformes > Belonidae > Cololabis > Cololabis saira. The sequence goes on from NC_084601.1 coordinate 36,401,667, forward strand.
AAGGGAGGAAAGAAGGAAGGAAAGAAGGAAGGAAGGAAGGAAAGGGAGGAAAGATTGGAGGAAAGAAGGAAGGAAGGGAAAAAAGAAGGAAGGAAGGAAGGAAGGAAGGAAGGAAGGAAGGAAGGAAGGAAGGAAGGAAGGAAGGAAGGAAGGAAGAAGGAAGGAAGGAAGGAAGGAAGGACGGAAGGAAGGAAAGAAGGGAGGAAAGAAGGAAGGAAGGGAAAAAATAAGGAAGGAAAGGAGGAAAGAAGGGAGGGAGAAAAGAAGGAAGGAAGGAAGGAAGGAAGGAAAGAAGGGAGGAAAGAAGGAAGGAAGGGAGGAAAGAAGGAAGGAAGGGAGAAAAGAGGAAGGAAGGAAGGGAGAAAAGAGGAAGGAAGGAAGGAAGGAAGGAAAGAAGGAAGGAAAGAAGGAAGGAAGGGAGGAAAGAAGGAAGGAAGGGAGAAAAGAGGAAGGAAGGAAGGAAAGAAGGAAGGAAAGAAGGAAGGAAGGGAGGAAAGAAGGAAGGAAGGGAGAAAAGAGGAAGGAAGGAAGGGAGAAAAGAGGAAGGAAGGAAGGAAGGAACAGGAGAATTAGGTCATTTTGACCCAAAGACAGTACAAGGGTTAAGTTTACTGACACATAGAAGTTTAAGTTTACTGACACATAGAAGTTTAAGTTTACTGACATATAGAAGTTTAAGTTTACTGACATATAGAATGGAAGCGCTGGGAATCCTGATGAAGAAAAACTAGACTGGTTTGAAATGAAAATACTAAGGTTTTCACAAAGTTCTCTGCAGGAACATACTCGGCATCACAAACCTAAAAAGAGGAAGGACTGCAGCGCTTGCTGACAACAGATGGTTAAATCCTGGACGTGCTACTGTGAAGGAGCATCGATGCACCTGAATATTGACCTGCTGGCTCTGAATATTCTGTCTACGGAGAGAGTTACGTGCTGATGCAGCATGTGGCATCATCAGCTCCGTCGCTGCCAACTAATGCGACACTCGTGGCCCTCTGGGGATCTAAAACACACCTCTGATTCTGCTGCACTTCCAAGTGCTGGAAGTGTTGCTCAGGGACATGCAGCATCATTTTAGGATCCTTTTTTTTTTGTATCCTTGTTTTTATTTTTCCGACGAAATGAGGGCTTTTTTTCCCCCTAAACGTGCCCCAAAAGTCACCAAATTTTGCACCAAGCCAGGCCTGGCGAAAAAATGTGATATTTAATGGTTTGCATTAATGGGCGTGGCCTAATGGCTCAACAGCGCCCCCTAGAAAACTTTGTGCCTCAGGCCCCACAATACGGTTTGACGTACATGCACGAAAATCGGTACACACCTGTATCATGTCGCTTAAAGAAAAAAACTTAAAGAAAAGTCTCTTGGCGCCATGGCCGAAACTGAACAGGAAGTCGGCCATTTTGAATTAATCGTGTAATTTTGACGCAATTTATGCCATTTCTTCTACGTGCACCCAGGTGTGTTATACATCAAAATGTGCGTCTCCTTCCCGCGGCAACGTGCATTAATTTTCTCAGTCAAAAGCGTTACCGTGGCGACGATAGACGCCAAAAAGCGCGCCCCCCTTCATCTGATTGGTCCATATTTGATAGTCCCTACTTTCTGCAATAACTTTTTGAATGGTTGGATATAAAGAGTCGTGGGTTGTGTCCTCGGACTTAGTTTTGAGTCCTTGAACATAATTGGTGCAAATTAGCCCCGCCCCTTCATCTGATTCGTCGATATCTGATAGTTCCTACTTTCTGCCACAAGTTTTGAATGATTTGATATAGAGAGTCGTGGGTGGTTTCATCCACTAAATGTCCAGGCCTGAAGAATCTACATCAAGTCATACAAGTTTCCACTGCAGCCTGCAGAGGGCCCGTTCATCGCTGCTTGCAGCTTTAATTGGATGCTTTTTATTCAAATGCAACATTGATGGAGGAGGTTTTTTAGAAAGAATGACATGTTTTCAGATAAGAAAACTATCATCCATCATCAGATAGCTCCTCTGCACCAAGCACTTATGTAGATCAGGGATGTACATGCCACGACTTTCTGTTGCATAAACTGCTCAGGGTTGAATTTTGATGTTTGTTTTTTTTTTAATCCACAGAATAAAAAAAAAGCAGCAATACAAAAGTCAGGAAAAAATGTCAGTTAAGCGCCACACTGCTCCTGAAATGAATGAGGCTGAAGAGCTGACCACCGGAGGCCTCAGCAGGCTGGAGCCGTGAGCTCAGTGCTTTATTCCTCTCAGCCTTCAGTAGCAGAACGTTAATGTGTGTTGATGCACAACTGAGAAACATTTAAAGGGGACCTATTATGAAAACAGGTTTTCTCTTGCTTTAACATTTATAAAGTGGTCTCCCCTCAGCCTGCCAACTCAGAGAAGGAGGAAAGAACCAAATTCTGCAGTGTCTGTACAGCCGCCCGGATGATCCGTCCAGTGTTATGTGGATCTACGAGCCAATAAGATTCTGCGCATTTTCGTTACGTAACCAAAATACAAACCACGTCCACAACTATAAAAGCGTGTAACTGCATGAGCGTCCGACTATCGTAGCACTGCGTGACATCGTCTCTCTGTCCATCTCCCTCCAGCAGTTGCCACTTTATTGAGGTTTTTGTAGTGAAATGAGGAGGAATCATAGAGATAACTTCTCATTTCAACTAACTGGATCAGCCGTTCCTCATCATGACTGTTTCCTACAGCGCTTTCAACCGGCTTTCAACGAGAGCGGCAGGAAACGGCCAGCTCAAAACGACGCGTTGCGCTGCACAGCGCTGCACAGCGCTGCACAGCGCTGCACAGCGCTGTGCAGCGCTGTGCAGCGCTGCGGCCAGTTAGGACAGTCCAATAGAAAATAAAGCAATGGAATTGATTTTGTCGCTGACGCTCACTCGCATCGCATGCAGTGAGGACGCGGTGTAACTCTGCCGGCCGGAGCTTCCGCCATTTTTTCATAGCGGTGTATCGCGTCATTCGGGCAGCCAATCAGCACAGAGCCTCATTATAATAGCCCCGCCCACTCAGAATCCTGCATAGATAATGAGGTTAGAGAATGGGAAGATAAAGACATGGTTTAGAGGCTGAATTTCTAATTTATTTAGCAAAAACAATCAAAAGCTTGTTTTTAAGACATTCAAGGCCCGTTTAAAATAGACATTAGATGCCATAAAAGGTCCCCTTTAAGCAAAAGAGGACTCACTTCCAGTTCCCATCCTTGATGAGACACAGCTCTTTACCCCGTTGGACAGAGGTTTTGTAGCAGCTCTGCGTGTCCTCACTGACCTCCTGCAGCCTGAGAGACTGATGGGAGACTGAGAGCTTCCCGGACAGAAGCTGCACGGGAAATTACCTTCATACGAGGGCAGAGGCTCCACCACCTCAGCTGAACCCGGGACGCATCAGGTTTCAGCCGTTCTGAGAAACCGATCAATAATGCATTTACTGATGCATGTATTAGGAAGAATGAAATGTTTTCAGAGAAGGAAACTATCATCCATTATCAGATGGCCTCCTCTGCATCATACATGTTAGGAAAAGAGATGCTGCCACTATGACTTTTCTTTAAAAAATGTTTTTCTTTTAAATGGAGTCTATTTCTTACGGAAGAGTATTAGGGCCAGGCAGGAGAAAAATAAAAATAATATTTTAGAGAAGGAAGATTTTTTTTTCATTATGCACTTCGAGAAAAAAGTTGAAATGTTGAGAAAAAAATCGAAATGTTGAGAAAAAAATCGAAATGTTGAGAAAAAAGTTGAAAAGTCGAGATTAATCTTGAAGTACAATTTCGAGAAAAAAGTCGAAAAGTCGAGAAAAAAGTCTAAATTTCGTGAATAAAGTTGAAATGTTGAGAAAAAAGTTGAAATGTTGAGAAAAAAGTCGAAAAGTTGAGATTAATCTTGAAGTACAATTTCGAGAAAAAAGTCGAAATGTCGAGAAAAAAGTCGAAATGTTGAGAAAAAAGTCGAAAAGACGAGATTAATCTTGAAGTACAATTTCGAGAAAAAAGTCGAAATGTTGAGAAAAAAGTCGAAATGTCGAGAAAAAAGTCGAAATGTTGAGAAAAAAGTCGAAAAGACGAGATTAATCTTGAAGTACAATTTCGAGAAAAAAGTCGAAATGTTGAGAAAAAAGTCGAAATGTCGAGAAAAAAGTCGAAATGTGTAGAAAAAAGTCGAAAAGTCGAGAAAAAAGTCTAAATTTCGTGAATAAAGTTGAAATGTTGAGAAAAAAGTCGAAATGTCTAGAAAAAAGTCGAAAAGTCGAGATTAATCTTGAAGTACAATTTCGAGAAAAAAGTCGAAATGTCGAGAAAAAAGTCTAAATTTCGTGAATAAAGTTGAAATGTTGAAAAAAGGCGGAATTTCGACTTAATTCACGAAATTTCGACTTTTTTCTTGACATTATATTTCAACATTAATCTCGACATTTCAACCTTTTTCTCGACATTACAACTTTTTTCTCAAAGTCCACAATAAAAAAAAATCCTCCACTCTCTTTTTTTTTTTTTTCTCTTGCATGGCCCTAATACTCTTCTGTAATTTCTTAGGCAGGCTAAACAGAATAAAGTTGACACAGAAATGAAATGATGGGCTTCATGATTTTGACCTTTGCCTTTTCACCTGTAACACTTACATCTCTGGCACGAGCTCTCTGAAGGCTAATTTAACCCAAGTATGGCCTTTAGTCTGGATATTTGAGGATGTGAGGTTTCAGACATGCAGCTTCTGCACGTGCAGGTCAACAGCTGCTTTGTACTGGACCATTTCTAAGTTTAATAGTCTCATTTTCTTTCAGTGAGTAACAGTATGATCAAGCAGTGATTCTACACACATCTCTAAATGGCTCATTCCCATTTTATCAAAAACAAACCTCTTAAATAATTCTATATTGTACCAATCAACCACAACATTTTAAGCTTTTAAATAATTTATCAACAATCAATGCTTTACTATGTCAAAAACGAAATTTGCTTGCTGGCCTAACAGCAGCAAAAAAGAAAATAGCAGTAAGATGGAAACCACCAACAATCTCCCATTGGTATCTGACTTTTCTTGATATTATCTATCTGGAAATATCTACAGCCCCAATCCATAATGCAAAACAACTAAATATTTTATTTTGGTATATGGCAGCAGATCAAATTAAGGCCAAACTTGAAAGATGTATTTAAAATTGATATAGACTACTTTGTTGCAGCTATCCTAGTTCAGCTTTTGATATTATTATGTTTTGCCTTTGTTTTTTTTTTATCCTTTGTGTTAATGAATATGTGTTAATGTTTGTTTAACATCATTGACTACGTTTACATGCAGTCAATATTCGGGTTATTGCTAATATTCCGGTTACTGAAACATTCGGAATATTCCGTTTACATGGTAATTAATCATTCTGGATATCTGGATCAAACCAGCGACGCGTGGAGAACGTGATGACGCAATTACCATCATTTCTGCTTCTTCTTCCTGTATCCAAATTCAAAACAAATGCTGCTTCGCGCAACTTTTCTCTCACCTTCTTTTAAATCTGGCTATCCCGGTACTTTCTACCGTCTACAAATGCCAAGAATATTCATATCCTTCATTACATTTATGAAGTGATTAGTCTCCTCCTGGTCTTGTGTTTCTCCGTGTTTATAAGAACTTCCTGGACTCAAAAGACCAGGATTCCTTGTGAACAGAGCATGTGCAGAAAACACATTTATGTTCAGTTTGATGGAGATATTCTGTTTGGCGTTTACATGACCCAATATTCAGGTTTTAAAATGAGTAACCCAGGGCTCATATTCAGGTTTTTAAAAACACAAATATGAGCAAATAAGAAAATTATAAAAAAAAATCAAAACATTTGATCACAAAAAAGAAATTGTCACCATCTGCATCAGGAGAAGTGATCAGTTCTGTCAGAATAACTGCAGCTTCTGTCTACTACGAGGTCAGGAGTTCCTTACCTCCTCTTGTACTCGTCCCTCTCCCTCTTGACCTTGGCCAGCACGTTGTACAGAGCCCTGATCTCGGGCGTGATGGTGTCGATCTGGACCCCGACTCCGTCTGGGTGTCTCCAGGAGACGCCGGGCCCGGCCACGCAGGCGTCCCGGCCCAGGCCCAGGCCCGAGCGGCGGGCGTGGTTGAAGGACCAGATGCTGCCGGGGAGGAAGCGCGGCGGGGGAGCCAGGCCGCTTGCCGTGTTGGTGCCGGCCGTGTTGGTCCCGGCGTGGGAGCAGAACCTCTCGTTGATGTTGCTGAAGCTCCGGGCCGGGTCGCAGGGACTCCGGGCCGGGCTGAACGAGCCGTCGTTCGTGGTGAGGTTGGAGTTGGAGTCCGTGCTGATGCTGCTCCCACTGAAGGGCTTGTTGTCAAACTGCGGGGAAGGGTTCATGGTGGGGGAAAGAAAAATCGATATTGCAATATATTGTTGCGCTCTCTGTCGCAATAAATAATCGATAAACTGCACTGCAAAAACTCAAAATCTTACCAGGAATATTTGTCTTATTTCTAGTTAAAATGTCTCATTTTTAGTCAAAAAATGTCATTACACTTAAAACAAGAAAAACAACTTGTTATTTGACAATTTTCACCTGTTTCAAGTAATTTTTCACTTGAAATAAGTAGAAAAATCTGCCAGTGGGACAAGATTTATCTTCTCATTACAAGCAAAAAAATCTTGTTCCACTGGCAGATTTTTCTACTTATTTCAAGTGAAAATCTACTTGAAACAGGTAAAAATTGTTGTTTTTTCCAGTGATGAGTCTTGTTTTAAGTGTAATGCAGGGGTCTCAAACTCGCGGCCCGCGGGCCAAATGCGGCCCGCCGGACGCTAGTTTGAGGCCCCCGCCTTGATATGAAAGTTTAATGTTAGTGCGGCCCGCGCGAGTTTGACATGGATGCTGTATGGTATCATGTACCCAGAAATGACAGCTTAAAGCTGTGTGCACACCGGACACAATTGACACGATTTTGTCCCGCCCATACGCGAGCGAGCCCGCCTGTTTTGCTTTTTCTCTCATCATCCATGACTGAGATCACCACCATCACTGCGCTGTACTGCTCTGAAAGTCCGAAGCTCCGCTGTCATTTCTGGGTACATGATACCCTCTGGAGGCGTCACATTCTCCCTAGTTCTCCCTATAAACGTGCATTTTTTTCACACTGACAGGCTCAGATAGTTACAATAAGTGTCCGACAACATACTAGAAAGGAGAAATGAACGTATGTCTACCTTTAGCTTGAGATCGCTGTTTGTTGTTGTTCTGCTGCTGTGTGGACTAAAGGGGTGTTCACAGCAAAAGCGACAAAAATAATCGCAAAATACTCAAAAATACTCCCATGGTCAGTAAACGGCCGCCGGTAAACTGTGGGTTTTTCCCCCAGTTCTCTCCTTCAGTGCTGCTGCTCTGAGCCGGCTGCCTGCCAGCTAGCAGTGGTTCAGTCCTCCGGTCCAGTCCCGCGAAAAAAATAAACAACCTCCGGTCTGCATTGACTTTGTATGTAATCTCGTCGGTTTTCCCCCGGTTCTCTCCCTCCGAAACTCCCGGTCAGGTAAACCGCCAGCGAACTCCGGTCCAGTCCCATTCCCCCGGTCAGGGGAAGTTCACAGGGGATTCACCGGCTCTCTCCTCCCGGTCAGTAAACAGGGGATTCACCGGCTCTCTCCCTCCAGAGCCGGCTGCGAAACATAAACTCTCCTGGTCGTTAAACGGTTGTCGGTAAACTCTGTCTTCCATAAACTGCAGCGGGCACAGCAGCCTGCAGGACACCGCACAGGACCTGTGTGCAGTAACGTTATGAGACTCTCCACACTGATTGGCTCTCGCAACAAACAGCGATCTCAAGCTAAAGGTAGACATACGTTCATTTCTCCTTTCTAGTATGTTGTCGGACACTTATTGTAACTATCTGAGCCTGTCAGTGTGAAAAAAATGCACGTTTATAGGGAGAACTTATAATATAAATATTAAACGGCCACCACAAACACTTTGTGTTTCCATGGTTTCTGACGTTCAACCAATCACTAACTGTGCCGTGCTCGACGTCATATGCAGGCGCAGGACCCTGAGCCAATCTGGTACCAGCGGAAATTACGTTCTTTGTACGTCAGCTAAACACTAAAACTTAAACTTCAACACAACAGCGATACCTAGTGGAATTATATATTACACAGCCCCAAACATGTCTTTCTCAAAGCCTGCAGTGAAGAGAAAGGTTGGTGATGAGCACAGACAATTTCAGGAAAAGTGGGAAATTCAGTATTTCTTTGTGGAGCACAGGGGCACTCCGACGTGTCTTATTTGCACAGAGAAAGTTGCGGTGCATAAGGAATACAATTTGAAACGTCATTACACAACTAGACATGCTGAGGACTATGCAAAATACCAGGGAGATGAGAGAGCCAACCGAGTTGCCAATCTTAAAACATGTCTACTGAAGCAACAAGATTTTTTTAAGAAAGTAACCAAAGAGAATAACGCAGCAGTCGAAGCTAGCTATGTGGTTAGTGAGATGATTGCTAAAGCAGGAAAGCCATTTACAGAAGGTGAATTTGTCAAAAAGTGCCTGTTACAGGCTGCAAGTATTGTCTGTCCAGAAAAGAAAGGTCAGTTCAGCAACATCAGCCTTTCTGCCAACACCGTGGCAGAGCGCATTTGTGACATGTCAAGTGACATTTATGATCAACTGTGTGAGAAAGCAAAATGTTTCAGTGTATACTCAGTCGCTCTTGATGAGACCACAGACATCACTGACACTGCCCAGCTCGCAATATATGTCCGTGGTGTTGATGACAATTTTGAAGTGACAGAGGAGTTGCTCACAGTAATGCCAATGCATGGCCAGACCACCGCTCAGGAGATATTTCACCAGCTGTGTGATGCCATTGAGAATGCCGGTTTTTCATGGAAGAGATTTGTTGGGATAACAACTGATGGAGCGCCATCAATGACAGGGAGGAAAAATGGACTGGTGGCACTTGTTCAAAAAAAACTGGAAGAGGAGGGTGTGGAGGAAGCCATAGCTCTGCACTGCATTATCCATCAGCAGGCCCTTTGCAGCAAATGCCTGAAATTTGACAACGTGATGTCTGTTGTTGTGCAATGCATCAACCACATCAGATCCAGGGGCTTAAAACACAGAAGGTTCCGTGCTTTTTTAGAAGAAATGGAGTCAGAATATGGGGACGTGCTTTACTTCACCGAGGTACGTTGGCTCAGCAGGGGAAACATGTTGAAGAGATTTTTTGAGTTGAGAGCAGAAGTGAAAGTCTTCATGGAGAAGAATGGGGTGGCTGTTCCTGTGTTAAGTGATCCTATATGGCTCATGGACTTAGCTTTTCTTGTTGATGTCACGCATGAGCTTAATGTACTGAACAAGAGGTTACAAGGCCAGGGGCAACTTGTCAGTGCTGCCTATGACAATGTGAGAGCATTCTCCACAAAACTTATGCTATGGAAAGTTCAGCTATCTCAGACAAACCTTTGCCATTTCCCAGCATGCAAGGCACTTGTGGATGCAGGCACACCATTCAGTGGTGAGAAGTATGCTGATGCCATTTTGAAGCTACAGGAGGAATTTGACCACAGATTTGCAGACTTCAAGACGCACAGAGCCACATTTCAAATTTTTGCGGACCCCTTCTCCTTTGATGTGCAAGATGCCCCTCCTGTGCTTCAAATGGAGCTCATTGACCTGCAGTGCAACTCTGAACTCAAAGCCAAGTTCAGGGAGGTGAGTGGAAGAGCAGACAAGCTTGGGCAATTTTTGAGAGAATTGACTCCCAGCTTCCCTGAGCTTTCCAGAATGTTCAAGCGGACCATGTGCCTTTTTGGGAGCACGTACTTGTGTGAAAAGCTCTTCTCCACCTTGAACTTCAATAAGTCCAAGTACAGGACCAGACTTACTGATGAGCATCTTCAAAGTCTACTGAGGGTCTCAATTGCTTCCTCCCTCAAGCCAAATGTGGCTCGGCTATGCGAGAGGAAGCGCTGCCAGACATCTAGCCAAAAGTAGGCAAGAGAAGCCATGTTCAGAACAGTTCATGTTGAAAGTTTCATTAATGTTCATGTTAAAGGTTAAATAACTGTTAATACTGTTAATTTGAATCTGAAAAAAAATAATTTCTCTACCCACCAACTATATGTGGTTTCTTAAGTTTTTCTTATTTGCTGTTTTATTATTATTTTATTTATTTATTACTGATTGATTGATTTATTTTCTTTATTCTTTATTTGTTTATTTATTTTTTCATCTTATTTTGTGTAGAAAATTAAAAATTAAGATATTTGAGAACAGTGGAATGTTTTATCAGAGCTTTTCTTGTGGAAAACCGGAACCAAAGCACTGAAAAAGTGTAGGGTATAGCAGAAGCAAAAGCATTGAAGACAGTTTTTTTTTTCTTTTTTTTTCTGTTTTTAATAAATGCGTTTTTTTTGTTGAAAACCTGATGCGGCCCAGCCTCACCCAGACCCTAGCTCCAGTGGCCCCCAGGTAAATTGAGTTTGAGACCCCTGGTGTAATGAGATTTTTTTTTACTAAAAATGAGACATTTTAACTAGAAATAAGACAAATATTCTTGGTAAGATTTTGAGTTTTTGATGTGTGACGGCAAATATCGATATTTTATTACAACACATAATGGATTTACGCAGTTGTCACCACACTATTGTTCATGCACTTCAATTTGTCCAGCTGTGCACATTTACCAGCCTAGTAGGCAGTGAGGTAGCCTACTATGCTAAATTAAGTTGCTTACTGACTTTTCAGTATTAGAAACAAAGCAGTGCACTGTCCTGGTTTATATAAAACATGTTATTAATGTTCATGCCCTTTAATATGTCCAGCTGTACAGTGTTTACATTTACAAGACTAGCAGGCAGTGAGGAAATATACAAATGCACATTCTTTGTACATTGTATGAAGTTTTGGCATTGAATAAATACATAACTACAGACGTTTTACGGGTATTTTTTTCTTTTTCAGTCACATATATCGTGATATAGCTTTGATGAAATTTCACGATCACGATGAAATTTCTTACAATATATCAAATATCGTAGATATCGTGTATCGTGATATTATCGTTATCGTGGACCACATATCGCCACAGTACACTGACATAAATATTGTGCTTGATCTACTTAAAAAAAATAAGTCATCTTTTTCATTGAGATTATTATGTAGATCAAGAAAGACTAGTCTTTGTATAAACTACTTAATTTTATGTATGTAAATAATACATTTTGCAAGTACAGTCAACTTAATTGTGTTAATTTTACTTTATTTATCAAAATTAAGTTGACTTTACTTGCAAATGAATTTTGTGCATACTAAAAATTAAGTAGTTTATACAAAGACTAATCTTTCTTGATTTACATAAAAATCTCATGCGAAAAAGTTGCCTTAATTTTTTTAAAGTATAGATCAAGCAAGATATTTTTTACTATGGTGTTCTACTTAAAGGGGATCTATTATGAAAAACACGTTTTTTTTTCTTGCTTTAACATATATAAAGTGGTCTCCCCTCAGCCTGCCAACTCAGAGAAGGAGGAAAGCAACCAGATTCTGCAGTGTCTGTACAGCCGCCCGGATGATCCATCCAGTGTGATGTGGATCTACGAGCCGTTCAGATTCGCGCATTTTCGTTACGTAACCAAAATGCAAACCACGCCCACAACTATAAAACCGTGTAACTGCATGAGAGCGTCCAACTATCGTAGCACTGCGTGACATCGGACGCTCTCTGTCCATCTCCCTCCAGCAGCTGCCACTTTATTGAGGTTTTTGTAGTGAAATGAGGAGGAATCATAGAGATAACTTCTCATTTCAACTAACTGGATCAGCCGTTCCTCATCATGACTGTTTCCTACAGCGCTTTCAACCGGCTTTCAACGCGAGTGACAGGAAGAAAATAGAAGCAGGGCGTCCGACAAATGTTCAGCTCAAAACGTCCAGTTAGGACATTCCAATAGAAAATAAAGCAATGGAAATGATTTTGTCGCTCGCATCGCATGCATTTAGGACACGGTGTAACTCCGGCGGCCGGAGCTTCCTCCATTTTTTCGTAGCGGTGTATTGTGTCATTCAGGCAGCCAATCAGCACAGAGCCTCATTACCATAGCCCCGCCCACTCAGAATCCCTCATAGATAATGAGGTTAGAGAATGGGAAGATAAAGACATGGTTTAGAGGCTGAATTTCTAATTTATTTAGCAAAACCAATCAAAAGCTTGTTTTTAAGACATTCAAGGCCTGTTTAAAATAGGTATTAGTTGCCATAATAGGTCCCCCTTAAATAAAGCATGTTTCATCTAAACGTTGGTCAATCTGCCCAATAGATTAAAATTGTTAAAGGAAAAGTAAATACAACAAGATCATTGCTTGTTGTTTGTGTGTAAATGAAAAGATTGCCTGGGATTACAGAAATACTGCTTGTTAAGGAAAAAATGCACAATGTCTTGTTTTTTGAACAAATGCAGATTAAGTTCAAAACTAGATGTATTCATGTAAAGCAACAAACCTCATTTTTAATTGTTAATATCACAGATTTAAATATGTTATATTTACATGCGCTTAGATCAGGGGTCGGCAACTAGAGCTCTAGAGCCGCGTGCGGCTCTTTAGCGACGCCCTAGTGGCTCCTGGAGCTTTTTAAAAAATGTTTGACCTTTTTTTTCCTTTTTTTTCTTTTTTTCCTTTTTCTTCTCTTTTTTCCTTTTTTTCTCTTCTTTTTTTTCTTCTTTTTTTCCTTGTTTTCTTCCTTTTTCCTTTCCTTTTTAATCTCGACATTTTGACTTTTTGCTCTAAATTTTGACATTTTTTTCGACATTTGGACTTTTTTCTCAACATTTCGACTTTTTTCTCGAGATTTTGACTATTTCCTCGACATTTCAACTTTTTTCTCAACATTTCGAGTTTTTTCTCGACATTTGGACCTTTTTCTCAATATTGTACTTCAACATTAATCTTGACATTTCGACTTTTTTCTCGAAGTGCATAATGAAAAAAAAATCTTCCCTCAGTTATAACTAGATACATGCAGCGACTTTTCATTTTTTGCAGCTCCAGACACATTTGTTTTTTGTGTTTTTGGTCCAATATGGCTCTTTCAACATTTTGGGTTGCCGACCCCTGGCTTAGATGTGTTTTTTCCAGTGTATTGATGGGTTACCTGTATGGTCGGGGACAGCAGTCCTCCGGGTTGGTATGAGCTGCTGAGGTTGAGATGATGCGGGTTCAGGCTCGGTCCTGCTGGGATAAAGCCGGTCTGGACCCCTTGGTCCTTGGTGGGGGGTCTGTCGCTGTTCCCCCCCTCTAGGGCTTGCTGCAGCTGCTTCTCCAGCAGCTTGTTCCTCCTCTCCAGCTCGTGCACCTTGGCCAGGAAGCAGCGGAAGCGCAGGTTGAGCGTCTTCAGGACGCTGATGTTGGAGCCCAGGTCGTTGCGCAGCGCCGCGGCCGCCGGGGGGACGCGGTGCAGCGGGGCCCCATGCAGGTGCGGGTAGGACTGGGCCCCCAGGTCCCAATCCGGGCCCAGACCACCGTGGTCCCCCAGGAAGTACCCCGGCTCCGGGAGGATGGAGTCGCCCTGCTGGCCCGGCATCATGTGGTGCTGATGCTGCAGAGGAGGCAGCAAGCCGCTCTCCCCCAGGACCGGGTTCATGCTCGAGTAGGAGAAGCGGAAATGCTCGAAATCCGGCATGAACCCCGACTTCTGTAGATTCAGCTTCGGCAGGTAATCGTGTGTTAATAAACACTTATTGATCCGAACTGGTTATGATCGGGCCAGGGCCAGCGTTTCCTGATTTCTGCAGATGATGAGCTGCGGTCTGGAAGTCAGACGCAAGATGTTTTAAACGGCCTCAAATTGCAGCAAATAACACAATCTCAAGATAGTATATATGCAAACCAAGAACGAGCCTTTATATTAGCCGAAAAAAAGCTGGACCTTGCAGCAAAAATGAGATTGGAGGCCAAAATTTAAGGATGTAATGCTGCGTTCCATTTACCTCGGAAGTCGGAACTCGGAACTGGGAATGACGTCACAGCCGAGTTATCAGCGTTCCAGTTACAAAGTAGGTAAACAAGTTTGTAGTTCGCATATACCACATGAAAAATGTAAATTACACTATAGCAGCATATATATGCCGAACAATACTTGTATACGACTGATTTGGTGTGACCAAAACTAGCTACGAATTTTTACAGAGCTCTCTTCTACTGTTTACAACCGGGGCAGCCATCTTGGAATGTGAACTCGGGGGTGGTGAAGACTCTCCCACTTTCCCAGTGGGAAATCCCACTTCGAGGGGCGTTCCAGTTGAAAATTCCGACTGGGAACTGGGAAATCCCCACTTCCAAGGACAAATGGAACGCGGCATAACACAATCTCAAGATAGTATACATGCAAACCAAGAATGAGCCTCTATATTAGCAGAAAAAAAGCTGGACATTGCAGCAAAAATGAGATTGGAGGCCAAAATTTACTTTTACGCAGCGCTCGTTAAGGATATTAATCACATCCGTGACGCGTCTGTTATTCCATAACATGCAGGGTTTTTCCCCCCATTAAGCAACCCCCCACAAAACATACCATAGTCACTTAAAATCTATATTAGAAAAGTACCTGGCTGTCGGAGGAAACGTTAATCCCGGTTTAGGTGAATGAGTGGAAGTGCGGAGATGCGGCAGAGCTCAGGAATAAACACAAGTGAATGAGTGAATGAATGACTGCGGCTGCACTTTACCGTACACTCCGTGGCGCATGCGCACCGACAAGATCCAACGCTACCGCAATACACATCAAATACAAGCACTGTGATTTGCAATGGGGTTAGTTATTTAACAGAGGTGTGAAAAGTATTCACATTCATTACTCAGGTAGAAGTATAGATACTAGAGTTTAAAAATACTCCTGTAGAAGTTGAAGTATCAACTCAAGTTTTTTACTCAAGTAAAAGTATAAAAGTACTGGTTTCAAAACTACTTAAAGTATAAAAGTAAAAGTAATGTAAGGGGGAAAAAAGCCATTAAGGACAAAAGCCATTGAAAATGAATGCATCTTAGTATAATGCAAGTATATTAAAGAAGCATATATGTGTACTATTGAGCATTAACATGTGTTTCAGAGAGCAGGAGATATGATGACTAGTTACCTATAAGTATTGTAATGGTGCAAAAAGTCAAACTTCAGAGGCATGTTATCATTTATCCTAACCTTTATTGGAATGTACATCCAAGTTTAGTTGCAGGAATCTGAGGGAACGGATGTAAGAACAAAACTGGACAAGAACATCTGAAACAACCACAACCAAATTCACTCTATCCGGATGGAGCAATTTAACTGGATAGTTTTTTTTAAAGGCCGAAATGAAATAGAGTAACGAGGCTGTTTTTAAAATGTAAGGAGTAAAAAGTACAGATAATTGCGTGAAAATGTAAGGAGTAAAAGTAAAAAGTCGTCTGAAAAATAATTACTCCAGTGAAGTATAGATAACCAAAATTCCTACTTAAGTAAGGTAATGAAGTATTTGTACTTCGTTACTTGACACCTCTGTTATTTAAACACAAAAAAAAAAGATAAAGTCCATCATCCTCAAAAGTATCTGCCCATACTTTTAAGTTTCCATTTAATCAAACTATTACCTCTTAACAAGAAATCAATCAGGCGGCAACACCAGGAAACTGGACCATATTACACCGGTCATGAATAGAAATCCTTTATTATAATACAATGAGATTAGGACGCAGCTCCATAAAAGTGCACACATGCAAAGACTATGTAAACAACAAAATAAGAAACAGGAAACGAATATATATACAGGACTGTCTCAGAAAATTAGAATATTGTGATAAAGTCCTTTATTTTCTGTAATGCAAAAATGTCATACATTCTGGATTCATTACAAATCAGCTGAAATATTGCAAGCCTTTTATTTTAATATTGCTGATCATGGCTTACAGCTTAAGAAAAGTCAAATATCCTATCTCAAAAAATTAGTATATTCTGGGAATCTTAATCTTAAACTGTAAGCCATGATCAGCAATATTAAAATAATAAAAGGCTTGCAATATTTCAGTTGATTTGTAAAGAATCCAGAATGTATGACATTTTTGTTTTTTTAATTTCATTACAGAAAATAAAGAACTTTATCACAATTATAATTTTCTGAGACAGTCCTGTACACTATGAAAATAAATGGATGAGAGAATAATGCACATGAGTGAAAGAATATTGCACTTGAAGGGATGAATGCATAATGGCAATCGCTACACTGGCTTCCAGTGAGTCAAAGGATAGAGTTTAAAATCTTACTGCTGGTTTACAAAGACCTGAATGGTCTTGGATCAAAACACATGCTGGATCTGTTAGTTCCTATGAAGCTCCCAGACCCCTGAGCTTCATCTGGATCTGGTTTGTTGTGGTTCCAGAACCAGAACCAAGCAAGGTGAGGCAGCGTTCAGTTATTCTGCTCCTCACCCGTGGAACAAACTTCCTGTAGACCTGAGGTCTGCTGCAACTGTAGATCCTTTAAATCAGGATAAAAACATTACTGTTTACTGAAGCTTACTCCTAAATACTTACCTGCTGTACTATACTAACTTGTGCTTTTTATTTTATTTGTCATTTACCGTTTGTCTTGCGGCTTTCAATGTTGATGTAAAGCACTTTGAATTACCTTCTGTTGAATTGTGCTATACAAATAAACTCTCCTTGCCTATTAAATCCACAATGGTCTTCCTTGCTGTCACAACCAAATCTATGCCCAACAGCCATCTTATCTTGGTTATTTGACAGTCTATTAAAACTGTGACTTGAATCTCATTAGTGACTTTTCAGTCTTGCTTTTCAGGTAATTTGTCCATAATATGTTTAATTATTTTAAGTCTATGAAATATCCCAAACCAAGAGGCAAGGTGGTTGTTTTAGTCTTGCGGTTGCACACTTGTGTTGAACATTCAGAGAAACACAAATCCAAACACTGTCACACGAGGTTCTTTATTAAGTGCAAAGAAGACACTGCAGGTTTAGTGGAACATTCAGTGAGTTGCAGTTCGGTGATGAGGAAACCGGGACGGCCACGGATGCTGACGAGCCCAGAAGTGAGTTTGGCCCAGATCCAGGGCGGATGATGCAGGTGGAGACGAGGAAGCAGAAGCAGCCGGGTCACATCTTTACTCTTTGGTGAACATATGCTGGATCAGGTCGCACACACGGTTGCTGTAGCCAAACTCATTATCATACCTGCAAACACATTTATAAAATGAGGAGTTAAAATGGTAGATTATGAGTTTAAACAAAAAACATGTCAAGACTGAGAAAATTCAAGTATTCCTTTCATAGTTTGACTTCTTTGTGAAATCATTAACCATTTAAATGCAACTTAATCTATTAAAATTAAGTTTTAATAGTCAGAAACATGATCAACACACCTGTTTAGAAGGTTTTAACTACGTTAAATGTCCCCACACTGCAAAAACTCAAAATCTTAAGAATATTTGTCTTATTTCTTGGTTAAAATGTCTAATTTTTAGTAAAAAAAAAAACTCATTACACTAAGACTCATCACAGGAAAAAAAAAAACAATTTACCTGTTTCAAGTAAATTTTCACTTGAAATAAGTAGAAAAATCTGCCAGTGGGACAAGATTTATCTTCTCATTACAAGCAAAAACAATCCTGTTCCACTGGCAGATTTTTCTACTTATTTTAAGTGAAAATCTACTTGAAACAGGTGAAAATTGTCAAATAAGTTAATTTTCTGGTAATGACTCTTGTTTTAAGTGTAATGAGATTTTTTGATTAAAAATGACATTTTAACTAGAAATAAGACAAATATTCCTGGTAAGATTTTGAGTTTTTGCAGTACAAACGATTTTGAATAAAAGCGCATCAAGTTTAAACCCACCAATAATGACTTAATGTCCATTAATCAAGAAACCTGGAGACACGGACAAAATTAAACTTTACAGCAAATTAAATCTCCAAAAAACATTTAACTTGATAGACACTCGTCAAGGTCGCTGATTGCAGATTAATGTTTGCAATAAAGTCGCCCGGATTCGACGACATGATGGATCCTGCACTTGAACTCACCATGAAACCAACTTGACAAAGTGGTCGTTGAGAGCGATGCCAGCACTAGCGTCAAAGATGGAGGAGTGACTGTCACCGTTGAAGTCTGAGGACACAACCTGAGCAGAAAGAGCCATATGTGAGATGCATGAGAAGATTAGGATGGACAAAATCAATATAGCACTATTAATGTAAGACCCAGTGCCCTGCAGGATGTGTTTTTCTGCTTGATGAAGTTATTAAGGTCCTGTGTGCTGGAACAGGGAACAGTCAGAGCATGTAGGAATGTGGGAACTGTTTCCCACCTCCTCCTAATCTCCAGAGGTGTCAAGTAACGAAGTACAAATACTTTGTTACCTTACTTAAGTAGAAATTTTGGTTATCTATACTTCACTGGAGTAATTATTTTTCAGACGACTTTTTACTTTTACATTTTCACACAATAATCTGTACTTTTTACTCCTTACATTTTAAAAACAGCCTCGTTTCTCTATTTCATTTCTACCTTTAATAAAAACTATCCAGTTAAATTGCTCCATCCGGATAGAGTGAATGTGGTTGTGGTTGTTTCAGATGTTCTTGTCCAGTTTTGTTCTTACATCCGTTCCCTCAGATTCCTGCAACTAAACTTGGATGTTCATTCCAATAAAGGTTAGGATAAATGATAACATGCCTCTGAAGTTTGACTTTTTGCACCATTACAATACTTATAGGCAACTAGTCATCATATCTCCTGCTCTCTGAAACACATGTTAATGCTCAATAGTACACATATATGGTTCTTTAATATATTTGCATTATACTAAGATGCAGCTTTTACCCCCCTTGCATTACTTTTATACTTTTAGTTTTGAAACCAGTACTTTTATACTTTTACTTGAGTTGATACTTCAACTTCTACAGGAGTATTTTTAAACTCTAGTATCTATACTTCTACCTGAGTAATGAATGTGAATACCTTTGACACCTCTGCTAATGTCCAGAGACTTGCTGCCACCTAGTGGCTCCAATAAAACCCCCCAAACCACTACCAGGCAGGACTTGACTCATACAAACAGTAAATACGACTGGTTTGGTACCTGATCTTCAGTGTATCCCAGAATGCCCTTCAGGGGTCCTTCTGCAGCCGCCTTGACAACCTTCTTGATGTCCTCATAGTTCCCCTGAAGGGCAGAAAACAGATGGTTAGGACTTCAAAATGATACAGGAGTTATATTTTCCATAATAAATAAATAAAAACAAGTTTTTTTGTTGGATATAATTTTGTCAGTAACCCTCTGTGACAAACTGAAGCTTTAGGATGCATTGTAAAAACAACAAGATACTTACGGGCTTCTCTAAACGGACAGTCAGGTCAACGACGGACACGTTGGGGGTGGGGACACGGAACGCCATACCGGTCAGCTTTCTGTTACAAGACAAGAATCAAAGCTCAGGACATTTTACAGGTCATTTCATCCACCAAAAGACAAGCGCTCTGCTTTTCCCGTCCAAAGGCCTAGAGGCTGCCGTGAATGGGGGTTTGGAAGAAAGGAAAAAAAATAATCCTTTATTTTTTGAGCTGCATTTTCATTACATTTGTCCAAATACTACATTTCAGTGACGGGGAGGAGACAAGAGAAATTAAAGCTGCAAGCAGCGATAAACGGGCCCTCACACCCTTGTGCACGTTCAGGCTGCAGTGGAAGCTTGTATGACTTGATGTAGATTCTTCAGGCCTGGACATTTAGCGGATGACACCAGCCACGACTCTCTATATCAAACCATTCAAAAGTTATGGCAGAAAGTAGGAACTATCCGATATTGACCAATCAGATGAAGGGGGGGGGGGGCATGCTTTTTGCCGTCTGTCGTCGCCACGATAACGCTTTTGACTGAGAAAAGTAATGCCCATCGTTGCAGGATGGAGACGCACATTTTGATGTATAACACCTGGGTTCACGTTACGGTTCGGGCGAAGAAATGGCAGAAATTGCGCCAAAATTACACGATTAATTCAAAATGGCCGACTTCCTGTTGGGTTTCGGCCATGGCGCCAAGAGTCTTTTCTTTAAGTTGAGACATGATACAGGTGTGTACCGATTTTCGTGCATGTACGTCAAACCGTATTGTGGGGCTTGAAGCACGAAGTTTTCTAGGGGGCGCTGTTGAGCCATTAGACCACGCCCATTAATGCAAACCATTAAATATCACATTTTTCACCAGGCCTGGTTTGGTGCAAAATTTAGTGACTTTCGGGGCACGTTTAGGGGGAAAAAAAGGCCCTCATTTCAGCGGAAAAATAAAAATGAGAACGAGGAAAACAATAAAAACCTCTCCTACAGATACAAACGGGCCTTGGCACCGTCAGTGCTCGGGCCCTAATAACTGTAAATACCAGCCTTACCCGTTGAGCTCGGGGATCACCTTGCCGACGGCCTTGGCGGCGCCGGTG
Source organism: Cololabis saira (assembly GCF_033807715.1). Taxonomy (NCBI): domain Eukaryota; kingdom Metazoa; phylum Chordata; class Actinopteri; order Beloniformes; family Belonidae; genus Cololabis; species Cololabis saira. The sequence goes on from NC_084601.1 coordinate 36,422,152, forward strand.
GAGGCGGGGATGACGTTCTGGGAAGCACCGCGTCCGTCTCTCCACAGCTTCCCCGACGGCCCGTCCACCGTCTTCTGCGTGGCGGTGACTGCGTGGACTGTGCTCTGAGAGACAGAGCCAGAGACGCGTTAGTGTAGCATTTAACAATACAGATTAATGGTGCAAGCAACTGAAAAATGTCAGTTTATAAAGCACATTAGAAACACTGAACTGCTGTACGATACTAAAATAGACTAGATTGATGTTCAAGGCCGAGCCCAGCCACCTTGACAAAAGGCAACAGTGCAAAATTCAAGTGATTTTGATAGTTCTGTATTTAAGAACTAATATAAAGTCACTAATTTCAAAAGGTGCACTGCAAAAACTCAATCTTACCAGGAATATTTGTCTTATTTCTGGTTAAAAAGATCTCATTACACTTAAAACAAGTCCTTACCAGAAAAATTACTTTATTTGACAATTTTCACACGTTTCAAGTACATTTTCACTTGAAATAAGTAGAAAAATCTGTCAGTGTAACAAGATTTATCTTCTCATTACAAGCAAAAAAAAAAAAAAAAAAAAAAAAAAAAAATCTTGTTCCACTGGCAGATTTTTCTACTTATTTTAAGTGAAAATCTACTTGAAACGGGTGAAAAAAGTTATTTTTCTGGTAATGACTCTTGTTTTAAGTGTAATGAGATTTTTTTTTTTGACTAAAAATTAGACATTTTAACTAGAAATAAGAAAAATATTCTTGTTAAGATTTTGCAGTGTGAAACTCACCAGTTATTGAATTTAAAAAAAGACATTGTCAACTTCAGCTCCACATCTGCTTTACTCTCTCACAGTCAATACCAGTCAGATTTGAGCTCTTTATAACACCTTTGTGCTTCAGTAGGTTGTAGTATAGAGTGATGAAAGACCCAGCTCCCAGAGACCGGTCAGCTCAGACCAGTGCTTTAAGTGGACCAAAATAAGTTCCGGTACTCCCCTTATTCAACTGATGTCAGGTAAATTAGGCGGTGAGTAACAGCAGATGATTAAGTGATATATTTAAATACTAGGATATGATCCTGATTTTCAAAAAGAAAATTGTTTTATTGAATTTTCCAACAAATTATGTGTACACAAGAAAACGCTCACATTCACTGGTAGACAGTACCTGAGTTGTAAAAAAAAAAATCAGGGGGGATGGTGGATTTTATCATATGGGGACAGATAATTTGTGCTGATTACAAATAATATAATATATTACAAATAATAGCAGTGACCAAAACACCTGCAGAAATACTGCAGGAATGACATAGCAGCAGTTAAATGCAGCCTTCTGTAAGCTTTAAATATCCACTGGGCTTACATCAAGTACATCAAAACACAACAATAAAAAACACTTTTCTGAACTTATCAATATGACTCTGTCCTTCACAGGATAAGTAACATGGATCACTGCAAAAACTCACACTCTTAACAAGAATATTTTTCTTATTTCTAGTTAAAATGTCTCATTTTAGTAAAAAAATCTCATTACACTTAAAACAAGACTCTTCACTGGAAAAAACAACAATTTTAACTTGTTTCAAGTAGATTTTCACTTAAAATAAGTAGAAAATCTGACAGTGGAACAAGATTTTTTTTGCTTGTAATAAGAAAATAAATCTTGTCCCAATGGCAGATTTTTCTACTTATTTCAAGTGAAAATTTACTTGAAACAGATGAAAATTGTCAAAGAACATATCTTTCCGGTGTTATTTTTCTGGTGATGACTCTAAATGTTGAAATAGCAGTAAAACCACATTCATTGATGAAATGACATAAGGGATGGAAAGGGGGGATGGTAGTTTTACAGGGGGGATGATTTGGACCGTTTTTATTTCAGGAGGGGATGCCATCCCCCCTCATCCCCCCTCAACTCCAGTACTGCTGGTATACACAGCAATGGTATGGACAGCTTTTAGCAGAGGCTTCAGACTTTCTCGTGTCCGGGATCCCCACAGCTCCTTGTATTCCCCAAATCCTTGAATACTTCTCCTCTCGACTCGCGGGACCTAAACTGATTTATGGTTCCGCGTTACACCAACGCAGAGCCTACGCCGTAGGGTACGCAGCGATGCGCACGTATGTTGCACGTCGCCGCGTTTCATACGGCGTAGGCCTTGCGTCGATTTAGCGCGGAACCATAAATCGGGATTTACGAGTGAACATCTCACGAGGGGCAGTCGCGTTGCGACGCCACTGTAGCCAAATCGCAAGGAGAGAACAGAGTACTGGGAGCTCATGAGAAGTCCCGGTACGCCGTAAAAGGTCCCGGTACGCCAGAGGCTAATATTGAGAAGTGGGGGTACTCCGTACCGGTGCGTACCGGCCCACTTAAAGCACTGGCTCAGACTGACCTGCACAAAAACATTTTAGTTCTTACCATAAGACCCTCAATGATGCCAAAGTTGTCATTGATGACCTTGGCGAGAGGAGCCAAGCAGTTGGTTGTGCAGGACGCGTTGCTACGGGGGAAAAAAGGTAGATTAAAGTTGTCAAAACTGGCTTTGCGGATGGCTGCGTCACAAAGTGCAGCTGACGTGACGGTCCAGAACATCCAGGAGCGGCAGACTCACCTGACCACCTTCATGGAGTTGTCGTATTTGTCGTGGTTGACTCCCATAACGAACATGGGCGCGTCGGCGCTGGGGGCCGAGATCACCACCCTCTTAGCGCCGCCCGTCAAATGAGCCTAAGATACAGACGTCATTTAGAGCAAGACACTTATTTTCTTTCATCTGTCGTGTCAGTCATACTCTTAGATAATCCATCAGCTGTATTACCATATTGTCCTGAATATAAGACGACCCTGATTATAAGACAACTCCCTCTTTTTCAAGACTCAAGTTTGAAGAAAGACTTTTTGAACACCAAATTAAATTTTTATACAGAAAATAATTACAGTACATCTGAAACAAATGATAACAATAGATTCGAGAGAAAAAGCACGTTATTTTGACTATTTGAAATCATTATCTTGAAGTTTGCATCATAACTTCTCCTCAGCTGCCGGTTTACCTGCCGAACTTCCACCCACTTTTCTCCAGATTGTCGCTACGTTTCTCCAATTTCTGTTATCTATTCTCTTATTTTCTTCCTTATACTATTTTTTATTTTTCTTCTTCGTGACAGGGGTTTGCTTTGGCCTGGGTAGTTAAATTCAGCATTTGCTTTAAAGATATCTGGCGCCATCTAGCGGTGTAAATGGGTATAACGTCTAGACCCCGAATGTAAGACGACCCTCACTTTTTCAGTCTTTTCAATGCAAAAAACACTTATATTCAGGCCAATACGGTAATATTTTCGTCGTAAGGATGATGTAAAGCAGTTAATTTAATGTCAAATCTGTAAAACTAGGGATGCAACTCTATTTTTGTAAACCCAAATGCACTTTCAGTCACATTTACTTCCATTAATTGGAGTTTAGAATTGAAGATCCATTTCCGTTCCAAAGTTGGAACAAGAATTTCTCATTGACTGCGTTTCCATGCATCAATAAAACCCGAATATTAGCAATAACCCCAATTTGCACGGCCATGTCAACACCAATAACCCCTTTGAATAACCCGAATTTGCTCATATTCGGGTTTTTAAAAACCAGAATATGACCCCTGGGTTACTCCTTTTAAAACCCGAATATTGGGTCATGTAAACGCCAAACGGAATATCCCCATCAAAAGGAACATGAATTTGTTTTCTGCACATGCTCTGTTCACAAGGAATCCTGGTCTTTTGAGTCCAGGAAGTTCTTATAAACACGGAGAAACACAAGACCAGGAGGAGACTAATCACTTCATAAATGTAATGAAGGATATGAACATTTCTGCATTTGTAGACGGTAGAAAGTACCGGGATAGAAGATTTACAAGAAGGTGAGAGAAAAGTTGCGCGAAGCAGCATTTGTTTTGAATTTGGATACAACAAGAAGAAGCGGAAATTACGCTAATTGCGTCATGATGTTCTCCGTGCGTCGCTGGTTTGATCCAGATATCCCAAATGATTAATTACCATGTAAACAGGGATAACCCTGTTTGCTCACACATGTAAACGGAATATTCCGAATGTTTCAGTAACTGGAATATTAGCAGTAACCTGAATTTTGACTGCATGTAAACGTAGTTTTTTTTTTTTTTTTAATTATTTTTCTTTATTTCATTCAAAAAATAAATAATTCAATACAAATACTCATAAATTGTGAATGAAAAGGGAGCAAAAAAGAAAAATCTTATCTAATCTGCCCCTTTTTCAAAGAAATAAATTCAAATAAATAAAAAAAACAAGTAAATAAAAAACTAAAATAACCGTCGTCTATGGGTATGTCAATCAAACTTAACTAACATTTCATTATATTTACTTAACATACTTGATTTGGATTCTTTGTTTTCTTTATTCAGATTGTTCCATAAACTGATTCCTTTCACAGAAACACAACGTTCCATCAATTTTGTCCTGCATCTTGGTTTTTTAAAAATCTGTTCCTTTTAAGTTATATTTGCTTTCTCTTTTTTCAAATCTTTTCTGAATGTTGATTGGTAAAGTTTTTTTATGAGCTTTAAACATAATTTGCAGAATACTATAATCTACTAATTCATGAAATTTCACCAATTGTAACTGAAGGAATAATGGATTTGTTGGATCTGTATATCGTTTTCTACTGATTATTCTTATGGCTCTTTTGTGCAGTCAATGATTTGTGGCATGAAATGACCACATTTAATCATCTTCCTTTGGATCAGCAGCTTTAGTTAAACTTACAGAGGCCTTCTCAATGGTGGTGAACACACCAGTCGACTCCACCACGTAGTCCACGCCAGCGTCGCTCCATTTGATGTTGGCGGGATCCCTCCTGCGAGCAGACAGTTTAGACTAAATCTTTACTGTACAAAAAAAAAAAAAAACAACCCCTGGACATGAGGTTTTGAATTTTATTAGGGCTGGGGATCGATTCAAATGTCAAGAATCGATTTGATTCCGATTCAGAATCGATTATCAAGATTTGATTCGATCTGATTCCGATATTGATTTGGGTTGGTGTTATTAAAACTGTTTTTTGAGCTGTTGCATGAATTATATGACTGTAGTTCTGCAAAATATTACTACTAGTATTATATTGAGATTAAACAGCAAGTATTGGCAGCTAATGATGCTGTAAGGACCAATCACCTCCCAGAATGCTGATAGAACTGCTTTAGGAAACATTGTGGGTAAAAATTACCAAACAGATCCAGGCAGGAAACAGAGACGGATGAAATGGGTTTTATTTTTTCCCACATTCCGTTTTTATTTGTTCCATTTTCGGTCTATTTTGGTTTTTAATTTTTGAGCATTTGGTTTTTTGCATTTTTTGCAAATGTAACCCCAAGACAGTATATAAAGTAATGAAATATAGACAATTTATGCAATTATAACCTTTAATGTTTTCATACCTTTAAACATATTTAAAGGCAAAAGCATGGCACCAGTTATTCTCGTGTCCAACAAAACATTCCTTTTTTGGGGATAAAGAAAAAAATAACCAAAAGTTGTAATGTAATGATGAAAAAAAAAAATACATAAGAAAAAAGAAAAGAAACCCCCCCCACCAAAAAAAAAAAAAAAAAAAAAAAAAAAAAACAATCTTTAGACATATGAATCGATTTTTAGGAATTAATATGAGAATCGATTTAGAATTGGGAAATCGATTTTTTCAACACAGGCCTAAATTTGATACATTTTGCTCTGACAGGTACGTACTCATGGAAGACGGTGATGTGCATGTTGCCGATGACCAGCTTGCCCCCGTCAGCTTTCACCTCTCCGTGTTTCCAGGTTCCATGAGTGGAGTCGTATTTAAACATGTAGACCTGAAAAGGGCAGGGGTTTTAAAAAAAGAGTCACTTTGGTCCAAATCCTGCCCCTTACAGGAGTGAAGGTTCAGGATAGATTTGTAAAGACTGACAAGTAAACACGGGCACAGAGAAAGGCTTCAGGGCCAATAGGTGAGAAGATCCTTTAGAAAAGAGCAGAGTTCTGCCTGAAAAAGCTGCTGGTTTCTCACCATGTAGTCCAGGTCGATGAAGGGGTCGTTGATGGCCACGACCTCCACTTTACCACCTGCGGCTGCAGCGCGGGTCACCAGGCGGCCGATACGCCCGAATCTGGAGCAAAAGGAGGCGAGAGTCTGTTTGCAGGAAAACCAAGAGATGTTTGGTTCACTGTCAAAATAACTTAAGTTTCTCCAAAAAGAGTCAAAATAAATGTGGTTCATAATTTCAGCTTAGATGTTTTTTTACGACAGAGTATTAGGGCCTAACTAAGACAAAAAAAAAAAAAAAAAAAAGGAAATTACGAGAATAAAGTCGTAATATGAGAATATAATTTATGAGAACTCTAACAGGAAGAGCATCTTCTCCCTGTGTTAAAATGAGGAATATTGAGCATCTTATGAAGTTATATTTACAGTATATTTAATATTACGACTTTATTCTCATATTATTATGACTTTATTCTCGCAATTTCCATTTTTTTTGTCTTAGTTTGGCCCCAATACTAGTTTCAAATGATAGGCAATTTTACTGTGATCTTAGAATTAGCCAAAACCCAAAACAGGTAAAGTGATTCATTGTAACAAGATTAAAGTCTCTGCTACAAAAAAAAAAAAATTCTTATTCAAGTCCTAAATGGTTGAAATTGAGCCATTCAGCATCTTAAGAGCAGTGTGAATGCGAGAGAAAGAAAGCTACACAATTCTTGTCAGCAGGTGGCACCAAATCCTAAACTAGGATGGATCAGAGGCGCCCTACATGGCCAGTTTAACTCCACTGGGAACATGAACTATCAAAAACAATAATAAGCCTTTGTAACCCCATCATGGACATTGTGGTCGAAAGGTCCTTTATACAGTTTGTGGTCTGGAACCAGTAACTGTTGTGGCAAGCAAACAGTTCAGTTAAATACTTGCGATATATCGAGATTTTAATATATATCAATATATTTTCAAACGCGATATGGTACGAGACAATATTGTTTATATCGATTTAAAAAAAAATATATATATATTTTTTTTTTAAATGATTTTGATATAGCTTATTTTGTGACAAGTTGACTTGAATGTTTTATTTGAGATTTGCACAAATGTTTTGTTATTTGCACAACTGTCAACCTCAGTGGAAAAGTCTGCCTGTTACTGTCTACATTGTATTAATTGCACAGTGTATTTTAATTTAATTGTTATGCAGGAAAGGGATATTTGTTTTATTTTATTCAAGAAGCATTTTTATTCTATATATGCAGGCAGTTTATTTTTATTTCATTTTTTTTATACATTTTGATATTGTGCAGACCTCTGTTAATAAAAGGTACCTGTGTGACATTTGGCACGAGGCTTTGTATTAAAACTGACTGTTTTTTTAAGGGTTTGCCTCAGAAAAAAATGAAGCTAACAGAGGCTATGCTATAATGCTTTGGGGGAAACCCAAATTATGTCACAGAAAAAATATCGATATATATCGAGTATCGCCATTTAGCTAGAAAATATCGAGATATGACTTTTGGTCCATATCGCCCAGCCCTAATACATGCATACACACAAATAAATAAAGGGTTGAGATGTTAACAGGAGGAGTATGACAGGTGGATGAGAGGGATGCAGATTAGCCAATAAAAGGTCAAGCATCTGAACCACCAAAGATCAAGTCACCTCGAGCTAAAACTTTGAGATTGAGAGGTTTGAATCTGAGCATTTTGACAATGGAAGAAAATGCACCAACAACACTTTTTAAAACAGAACAGGTTCAGTTGACTCTGTAGAAAAATTACCTGTAAATGTATTCTAAGGTCAACTGTGTCACATTTTACAACATTGCATTCAATGTGGTCCCCTGGAAAACACTGGGAGGGTTTATATACATATTATCCCCAAGTTTAAAACCCCCGACTGACAAAGAAAGCAACACTTTTTACAAAAATATTTGCTTGTAAAAACCAGTATCCTGACTTAAAAGCTTTAAGTGAATGGTTGAATGCTTTAGTCAAAAGAAAAACACTTTTAATGATCGCAAATGCATCAAAACACAACTGGCTTGAGGAATTAAATACTAAAAACTTTTCCAACCCTGTGGTCCCATCTGTGTTGTAGCATTGAAGCCCCAACTCATTCCTTATGCAAAACAAACGAAACAGCGCAGAGTCGCTTTACAGCCTAAATATCATTGTGAAAGAGCTTGAAAGATGAAAAACTGCACCAGCAACCCACAAAACAAGGTTCACCTAAGGGTGGACATACAAGACGTATATAGTTCGTGCAACAATGTGCTTTTAAATGATGAATGAAAATAGCTCAGTTGAACGCGTGGCCACTGGTGTTGATCCCTAGCAGCTGTCATGTGTTGGAGTGCCCTTCAGCAAGGCAGTGAACCCTTTATGTTCCTCCAACATGCCCAGTGAGAGAGACTGTTGGGACAAAAAAGCTGCATATGGGCAAATGAAAAACAGTTTGCAATGTGATTGACAAATTAAAAGATTTAACTTTTTCCCCTTTAATGGAGATGGGGAGTACGCTGCAAAAAATTAAACCTTACCAGGAATATTTGTCTTATTTCTAGTTAAAATGTCTCATTTTTAGTAAAAAAAAACAAAAAACAAACTCATTACAGTTAAAACAAGTCAGTCATTACCAGAAAAATAACTTATTTGACAATTTTCACCCGTTTCAAGTAAATTTTCACTTGAAATAAGTAGAAAAATCTGCCAGTGGGAGAAGATTTATCTTCTCATTACAAGCAAAACAATCTTGTCCCACTGGCAGATTTTTCTACTTATTTCAAGTGAAAATTTACTTGAAACAGGTGAAAATTGTCAAATAAGTTATTTTTCTGGTAATGACTCTTGTTTTAAGTATAATGAGATTATTTGATCAAAAATTAGACATTTTAACTAGAAATAAGACAAATATTCCTAGTAAGATTTTGAGTTTTTGCAGTACAAACAATTTTGAATAAAAGCGCATCAAGTTTAAACCCACCAATAATGACTTAATTAATCAAGAAACCTGGAGACATGGACAAAATTAAACTTTACAGCAAATTAAATCTCCAAAGAACATTTAACTTGATACACTCGTCAAGGTCGCTGATTGCAGATTAATGTTTGCAATAAAGTCGCCCGGATTCGACGTCATGATGGATCCTGCACGCAAACTCAGTGAAAATCTACTTGAAACAGGTGAAAATTGTTATTTTTTTCCAGTGATGAGTCTAGTTTTAAGTGTAATTAGATTTTCTTGACTAAAAATGACCTTTTAACTAGAAATAAGACAAATATTCTTGTTAAGATCTTACGTTTTTGCAGTCTAGAACCATCTGACTCTCTTGATAAACACAAGTAGCCACACAGTGAAAAAGACCCCTCGGAGTTCATTAATATATGAAGCAAACACATCTAATGTGTGAAACAGACTGCATGCATCGGCCTAATGAAGTTCTACTGATGTTCTGCCTCTTTCTGGGCCTTTCCCTCCTCAAGGATGAGGAAATATTTACTCCATGCACTGGTCTTAGTTGCTCAACTATTTGATACAACAGGCTGAAATGATAGGATTTTAAAAAATGCCGTGAGATAAAAAGTGCCAGTAGATTTTAGAGTAGTTTATTTTGGGGAGAAGGCTAAAACGTTTCCAACACTTTCTGTTGCTGCTGGTCCAAAAATGGACAAGCCAAAGCCTTTCAGTTTTCTCCAAGTCAGAGCAGCTTCCACCAAAGTGGTAGCTGGATTATATCTGAACTTCAGTAGAAAGGCTAGCGAGTTAAATTTAGACAAAGGGGAGGAAGAAAAGGAATGTGACAGCTGAGAACAGTGATAGAGACAGAGGGGACTGGAGGGGGATGAAGGGTGTGAAAGAAGCAGGGATGCCAACCGTGACACCAAAACACCACCGGACTATAAATAACCGGAGAATAGACAGGTCCGGCCCCGGATCTTCACTGGGGGAAGAGGGGGAAACTAAAAAAAAGGAGACGGGTCATACCAGTTATACTTTAATATTTGGGGATTTGGTTTAAGGCTTAGTTTTTCCATGCAATTTAAATTTCCCTACTCTGTCAAACTACATTCATTTGGCAGTTATTTCTTAGATTTTATTTTCTTATTTTCTTAGATAATCTTAGATCTTGACACAAACTATGTTAGGGAACCCAAAACTGCAAGCTTACCATAAAAATGTTACATTTTGGCCCCCAACAGCTCCAAAAATAATTAATTAAAATAAATAAAAGGACATTTTTTCCTCTTTTTGGGGTCAGTGAGTGGTTGTAAGAAAAAACCATCCAATTCAATGTGTAATCACCAAAGGTTCACTAGTATTTCATTAAAAGGACATTTGTGAGTGACGAAATTAAACTTTCCAAGACAACATTTTGCAAGCCATCCCATTTTTAGACATACTGAATTAAATGATCATTTATGGGGGTATTTTTTTAGTAACCCAATACATTTTAAACTCACAAAAGGACATTTTAAAACAAAAACATTCATTTATAGACATTTCCAGGGAAAGGAATCGACAATAGATTGTTTTTAACATGTTATTTTAGTGTTTGAAAGTCAACTTAATTTTTACTCTAGTCTCCAATAGCATAAACGAAACTTTAGACTTGAGTTTATCATTTGAAAGCTGCACAATTGAAAGTTTCCAGCGTCACCAAACATGCAAAGTGGAGAAACTTTTGAATAACACAAAAGAGTTGTTTGTGTTCTGTGTCCGATGTGAAAGTCAGAATATGCCACACAAAAGTTACAAAAATAGTAGGAACTAATTTTCATTCCAATGTATCTCACCCATTGATTCCAATTTTCACCATGTTGTCTGATGGGATGCTGTCCTCGCTGTCTGGAAGAAACGTTGGAGATTTAATTCATCATTTCACATTTAAAACGCATGTTTTTCCGCAGGTGGAAGTGAAGCCTCACCTGCTGTCGGGATGACGTGACGTCTGCGCGCGCAACGGGCTGGAGTCACGTCCTTTTATCTCCGCCGAGCCCCGCCCACCTGAAACTAGCCCCGCCCACCTGAAACTAGCCCCGCCCACCTTCCCGTGCTGAAGGTCACGTGACGGTTGGTTTCCTCTAAGTTAAGAGTTTTAATAAAATATCTCGTAAACAGAGGTGTCAAAAGTATTCACATTCATTACTCAGGTAAAAGTATAGATACTAGAGTTTAAAAATACTCCTGTAGAAGTTGAAGTATCAACTCAAGTTTTTTACTCAAGTAAAAGTATAAAAGTACTGGTTTCAAAACTACTTAAAGTATAAAAGTACTGGTTTCAAAACTACTTAAAGTATAAAAGTAAAAGTAATGTAAGGGGGAAAAAAGCCATTAAGGACAAAAGCCATTGAAAATGAATGTATCTTAGTATAATGCAAACATATTAAAGAACCATATATGTGTACTATTGAGCGTTAACATGTGTCTCAGAGAGCAGGAGATATGATGACTAGTTGCCTATAAGTATTGTAATGGTGCAAAAAGTCAAACTTCAGAGGCATGTTATCATTTATCCTAACCTTTATTGGAATGTACATCCAAGTTTAGTTGCAGGAATCTGAGGGAACGGATGTAAGAACAAAACTGTAAGAACATCTGAAACAACCACAACCAAATTCACTCTATCCGGATGGAGCAATTTAACTGGATAGTTTTTTTTTAAAGGCTGAAATGAAACAGAGTAACGAGGCTGTTTTTAAAATGTAAGGAGTAAAAAGTACAGATAATTGTGTGAAAATGTAAGGAGTAAAAGTAAAAAGTCGTCTGAAAAATAATTACTCCAGTGAAGTATACATAACCAAAATTTCTACTCAAGTAAGGTAACGGAGTATTTGTACTTCGTTACTTGACACCTCTGCTCGTAAAGTAAGAGACATTAAAACATCACGCTGTAGAAATAAAAAGCATGAAAACTAAATAGAACATTATACACAAGTCTTCAATCATCTAACAAAGAAAATACAGCTAATGTTAGATCAAGATGGGAAACTGAAGGCAATATCATAATTTCTCAGGAGAACTGGAAGGAAATTTTTAAACAACAATGGAAAATAACAAATTCTCCACTCTGGAGAGAATATACATGGAAAAATGTTATCCGCTATTTTTGCACTCCATATCAAAAGATATCATGTTCTAATCAGACAGAATGTTGGAGATGTTGCCGAGGCAAAGAGTGACCCCATTTTGGTTGCAAGTACATCAAATTCTTGAGACTGTATTTTCAGCAAAAATAACTTTTTGCTTTAATTTGCTATATTTGATGGATCTAGAGCAGGGCTCGGCAACCCAAAATGTTGAAAGAGCCATATTGGACCAAAAACACAAAAAACGAATATGTCTGGAGCCACAAAAAATGAAAGGTCTTGTATCAGCCTTAGAATGAAGACAAATGGTGAAAGGAAAAATGTCGAAAAAAAGTCAAAATGTGGAGAAAAAAGTCAAAATTTAGAGAAAAAAGTCAAAATTTAGAGAAAAAAGTCAAAATGTTGAGATTAATGTTGAAGTACAATCTCGAGAAAAAAGTTCAAATGTTGAGAAAAAAGTGGAAATGTTGAGAAAAAAGTCGAAATGTCGAGATTAAAAAGGAAAGGAAAAAGGAAGAAAAAAAAGTGGAAAAAAGGAAAGAAAGAAGAAAAAAGAAAAAAAACAAGAAAAGAAAGAAAAAAAAGGAAAAAAAGAGAAAAAAGAGAAAAAAAGAGAAAATAAAGACAAAGAAAGAGAAAAAAAGGAAGAAAAAAGGGAAAAAAAGGAAAAAAAGAAGAAAAAAGCAAAAAAAACAAGAAAAGAAAGAAAAAAAGGAAAAAAAGAGAAAAAAAAGAGAAAAGAAAGAGAAAAAAAGGAAGAAAAAAAAGTGGAAAAAAGGAAAGAAAGAAGAAAAAAGAAAAAAAAAACAAGAAAATAAAGAAAAAAAAGGAAAAAAAGAGAAAAAAGAGAAAAAATGAGAAAATAAAGACAAAGAAAGAGAAAAAAAGGAAGAAAAAAAAGAAGCAAAAAAAGGAAAAAAAGGAAAAAAAGGTGAAAAATTATTGTAAAAGCTCCAGGAGCCACTAGGGCGGCGTTAAAGAGCCGCATGCGGCTCTAGAGCCGCGGGTTGCCGACCCCTGGTCTAGAAGAACTGGAATGAAGGAATAAAGATAAATATTTACTGAGAATATTACTGGTGGCTTATAAGAAATCAATAACGAAGAAATGGCTGAAGAGGGAGCCGCCTAGTGTGGATGAATGGATTGATATTGTGTACAGCATCTATTTAATGGAAAGAATTACTTTTACGGTAATTTAAGAACACAAAAAGAGGCATTTATTGATAATTGGCAAAAGGGGATTACATATGTCTCTACCACAAGACCAGACAGGTAATTTCAGACTGGATTATCAGAATATTTTTTATGCACTTACTTTTTTCTTTCTTTTTTTTCTGGAGGTGTTTACCAGTCCCCTTATGTACACTTTTACTTTCCCTTTGATACTTTTGTACAGATTTATAGGTCTTCATGTTTCATGTTTGACTGCTTGTTTGTTTACATGTAAAATCAAAACCAATAAAAAGTAAATGACAAAAAAAGAAAACTAAATAGAACAAAACGAAAACTACATTTTGTACAAAAACACACTCAATATTTTGGCATATCCAGACTCTCAAACCAGATGGGACTCCAACACAAGTAGAGTTTACATGATTCAAACCTATGGGACTCCAATTAAACATCCGTCAAGTGAAATAGTCCCTGCACAGAGTCCATGCAGGGGGTGAAGCGGTTGTGCTGGTTGCTCTGCAACAACACTCAAAATGCAGCTCTGTGGTGCCAGTTTTCAGTTATATCTTTATCATGGCTTTGAAAGTGGCAACTAGAATATTATTAATAAAAAATATCCCTAATTCCCTACTTTTAGGACCACTATGTAAGTATAGTTCTTACGATTGATGCATTTAAGGTCAATCTTTTTTATCTTATTTTATTTTGTACATGTAAAAAACAACAATTCAAGAGAAAATAAGAAAAGAAAACAACAAAACAAAGAATTTCATATTTTGACACTTGATATCTTAATTTACATGTGCAAAAAGGAGTAGGAAGAAGTGTAAACTTATTTTATCCTACCCCCATTCACTAATCATTTAACCTGTATTTATAAATACTCACACACTGTACTCACACTGCTAAATAACATTATTATTATTATTATTATTATTATTATTATTATTATTATTATTATTATTATTATTATTATTATTATTATTATTATTATTATGTACTGTAATTATACTCACACACACATATACATACACATAGTTGAATATTTCTATATATTTGTACACACATGCCCATATGCATATTTATATAAATATACTTATTTACACTATACTGTCTCTATTATATATATATATATATATATATATATATATATATATATATATATATATATATATATATATATATATATATATATATATATATATATATATATATATATATATATATATATATATATATATATATATATATATATATATATATATATATACACATATAATTAGCTGCCCATTTCTGAACATAAATGGGAATGTTTGCAATAATAATCCAAATCATGCATGCAAACCAATAATAATAATAATAAAAATCACAATAATCATAATACAAATAAAGGATTATGATAATAACAATGATTTATTGAATAAAAAAAGATAAAAAGATGACACAATTGAATAAAAAGGCAGTTAACATACTGATTGCAACTTTGGATGCTTTCCGTCTGTATGTTTGAACTGCATTGGTTGATAATTAAAGCCGTGCAGCTCCTTCACTGTGACGTGATCCTGCTGGTGACTACAACACGCTCAGGAGAGGCAAGGAGAACAGGACACGCCACGACTCACGTAAACCCCAACCGACAGCCACTTGACTTTTAATCCCACTTAAAAGTTATGTTATATGTTTAGCCAAAAAGATAATCCACACCACTTTCATTTTTAAAAGGTCATGAAAAAAATGCTTCTCTGATTTTGGCTCTATTATCTGTAGTTAATCCTTTTGGAGAGAGTTCACGACTGTACATATACGGTACAGAAATACACCACGGAGACACGCTGAGCAGTCCTGATAAGAGAACCCCGTGTTAATCACATCTGGTCATTTTTGTAGCTAAATCAAAACGTTCTCACCAGCCACTTAAAACAAAGTTTGTTTGGACTGATCCAAATAATTTTCTGTAAAACAGCAGAGTGAAAATGGATCAAGTGTCAGCAGTACTCGAGTTGTAAAAAAGAATCAGGGGGGATGGTGGATTTTATCATATTGGGACAGATAATTTGTGCTGATTACAAATAATATAATATATTACAAATAATAGCACTGCAGAAATACTGCAGGAATGACATAGCAGCAGTTAAATGCAGCCTTCTGTAAGCTTTAAATATCCACTGGGCTTACATCAAATACATCAAAACACTTAAAATCAGTTTTCTGAACTTATCAATATGATTCTCTCCTTCACAGGATAAGTAACATGGATCACTGCAAAAACTCAAAATCCTAACAAGAATATTTGTCTTATTTCTAGTTAAAATGTCTCATTTTAGTAAAAAAATCTCATTTCACTTAAAACAAGACTCATCACTGGAAAAAACAACAATTTTTCACCTGTTTCAAGTAGATTTTCACTTGAAATAAGAAATAAGCCAGTGGAACAATATTGTTTTGCTTGTAATAAGATAAATCTTGTCCCACCGGCAGATTTTCCTACTTATTTCAAGTGAAAATGTACTTGAAATAGGTGAAAATTGTCAAATAAGTTATTTTTCTGGTGTTATTTTTCTGGTGATGACTCTAAATGTTGAAATAGCAGTAAAACCACATTCATTGATGAAATGACATAAGTGAAAGTGCATTTGTATATTTCCTCACTGTCTGCTAGGCTTGTAAATGTAAACACTGAACAGCTGGACAAACTGAAGTGCATGAACAATAGTGCGGTGACAACCACCTATATCCATTATGTGTTGTAATAAAATATATATATTTGCCGTCACACTGCAAAAACTCAAAATCTTACCAAGAATATTTGTCTTATTTCTAGTTAAAATGTCTCATTTTTAGTAAAAACTCATCAAGACTCATCACTGGAAAAAACAACAATTTTCACTTGTTTCAAGTAGATTTTCATTTAAAATAAGTAGAAAAATCTGCCAGTGGAACAAGATTTTTTTGCTTGTAATAAGAAGATAAATCTTGTCCCACTGGCAGATTTTTCTACTTATTCCAAGTGAAAATTTACTTGAAACAGGTGAAAATTGTCAAATAAGTTATTTTTCTGGTGTTATTTTTCTGGTGATGACTCTAAATGTTGAAATAGCAGTAAAACCACATTCATTGATGAAATGACATAAGGGATGGAAAGGAGGGATGGCAGTTTTACACGGGGGGATGATTTGGACCGTTTTTATTTCAGGGGGGGATGCCATCCCCCTCATCCCCCCTCATCTCGAATACTGAGTGTCGGTCTACAGACCGAACCTCCACACTCCGTTTCCCAGTTATTATATCCTGTTGACGTGTTTTTCAGAGATAGTGGAGCATCCGTCTCGTCTGCTGAGCAGAGCGGTTTATTAGACACAGAAAACTGAAAAAAATCTGTTTCATATAGTTTTTGGCAAAATGGTATGATATGATGATGAAAAATATTTTGTAGAACGGCATCAACAAAGCAGCAACATATTCAATCTCTGCTATCAAAAGTCTGTCTGCTCACTCATTTTCTTTTTTTCAGGATAAAGCCCCATTTTTATTCTTTTTATTTGTCTAATGCTACTGTTATTGTTGTTTCCTGTCTGTGAGCCTTTACATTGAAATAATTTGTTTCTGCAGCAGATTTAAACTCTAAAAACAGCTAGCAAATGTAAATGGGTTCATTTTAGCTGTTTTGAGTGTCGAGGAAATGTGTCTCTAACGTGAGGAAATTGTACGTTTATATGTGCTGTCACCTAATGAAGCATTCTGGTGTTCTCATATGCTTTTTATGTTGATATTTGAATGATTAATTTAAAGGTATAGTCTGTGATGTTGGAGAGCTAGCAAGATTTGAAAATGGCATCTCCTCTAAGCCCCGCCCCCTCCTCCCCCTCCCGTCAGCGCTCCGTCCAAAGCCACGCCCCCACAAACTTTGGGGAACGCGCATTTGCAGGAGTCAAGTTTTCCAGGACATTTTGGACTAGGGTTGCCACCTTTCAGAAATAGAAATAAGGGACGCCCTGATTTCAGCAGCGCAGGAGCCAAAAGAAAAAAGCCCAGAAACTTCTAAACTGAATAAAAATGTGTTTATTTTATATGAAAAAACGAAATGCTTTGATTTAAAGTTTAAAGTGCTTTAATAGCATTGAACTTGCATGACTGTACAGACAGACAACCATACTAGCAACTGAAATATCCTCCTATGCTACGTATGTCCACATCAGCCCAGATGTATAATATAGTTACAGGTGAAGAATATGGTGTAAAAGTTAATTTATTTCAATAATTCAACTAGAATATGGTGTAAAAGTTAATTTATTTCAATAATTCAACTAGAATATGGTGTAAAAGTTAATTTATTTCAATAATTCAACTAGAATATGGTGTAAAAGTTAATTTATTTCAATAATTCAACTAGAATATGGTGTAAAGGTTCATTTATTTCAATAATTCAACTAGAATATGGTGTAAAAGTTAATGAAAGTACGGTACAAATCGTATTAGTTCAATACGGGACGCAACATTTTTTTCTCAAATAAAGGACAATTCCGTATTTGACGGGACGGGTGGCAACCCTATTTTGGACAGCACATTTTCAACAAAACTACCCCATGTCTCATTCACCTGTAAGCGAGGCCGGTTTTAGGGGGGGCAGGGGTGAGCTGTGCCCACCCAATCAAAGTTATGGGGATCCTTTATTTTTTTATAATTAAATTTTTTTATAAATATAAAAAAATATCACAAAATATCTGTACCGTTTCTGATTGGGTGGGCACTGCGCATCATTTTTAGACACAACAATGAACGCATACCGCAAAAGTTGTGTCTCGGAGGAGGGACCCGACGTCCCAGCAAAATGAGAAACAGAGAAGTTCAGAACAGCACACAGAGCACACACTGAAGGCTGATTTATGGTTCTGTGTTACACCTACGCAGAATGATGCGCGTCGCCGCGTACCCTACGCCGTAGGCTATGCCGTACCCTACGGCGTAGCCGTGGCAACAGAGCCTGCACAGCACCGCAGCCAGTGGTGGACAGTAACGGAGTAAATTTACTTGAGTACTGTACTTAAGTACATATCCAGAGGATTTGTACTTTACTTGAGTATTAGATTTCTTTGGTACTTATTACTCTTACTTGAATACATTTCCAAGACAAATATTTTTACTTTTACTCGAGTACATTTCTAGGAAGGCTGAAAAGTACTCGTTACTTTCAGGTCTGCTCTTTTTTCTTCTTCCCTAAAATCCTATTGGACACAAGCTGTTTTTGTCAAAGGAGGAGACCTATCATAGTGCACGCTCTCCACTGGGATGTACGTAAAGCGGAAATACGTCAAGCCTCCTCAAAACGATACCGCCAAAGTAGCCTGCGTTTGTCAAGACAGAGCAGCAACAAGTCAAGACATAGTCGCAAATAAGAAATTTACTCTTACTCTTACTCTTACTTTTACTTAAAGTAAATTTAAAAGCATTTACTTTTGGATACTTAAGTACCTTTCGAGTAATATTTTGACTGAGCTACTTTTACTTGTAACGGAGTAAATTTTGACCAGTAGTATTTGTACTCTTACTCAAGTACTGGGGTCGAGTACTCTGTCCACCTCTGACCGCAGCGCACCGCCACCCGCACCGGCGCTCTCCGCCCTCGCCGGGATGGAGACGCCTCCATCCCCACGGACCCCCATACTGGGGAGCTGGTATTTTATATTTTTGGCTGCGTTTTCTCGTTTTCTGCGCCATTCTTCAACAAACGTGACTCGAGTGTGTGAAGTTTTCAAGATTTTCGACGTGACGAGTGCGCGCATGGGACAGAGGGGGGCGTGGGCGGGACTTAAAATGAAGGCATCTGATTGGTTCTTTCCCCCCTGCCAATCCGCCGCTCGGTGCGCAAAAAACAGTTTTTACAGGATTAAAGCTGTCAGAGAGGTCAGATTTTTTTCTTTCCTTTTTCTGAACAGATTATTCACTGGCTACTCTCAGGATGGAAGGACCATTTCACCCAGTATAACAATAAATGTTTTTGAATACGATTACAGACTATACCTTTAAACATTTACTGAATGTTTTATCGTATGAAATATAACCAATCAGGTATTTTAAATCTGTGACATTTTGTCCCCATGTTCACCTAGTATTATCTTGCTGTGTAAGTGTGATGAGATACTGTTATCCAAGTAACACACTGAGATACAGATGTTAACACTTGTGTAACATGGTTATTTTTGGATTCAAAGCACGCCAGAACCTTCTAAACCGCCAAGGCCGTTGCACATACAGTTCTTTAAATCCGGCTGTAGCTCTCTTGATACCGTACACTCTCATTATGACATTTGAACACACGTCAGGGGGGAACCAGAACGTCTGAGTGGTAATCTCTGTAACCTCTGAGACTTCTAGTGCTTAAAAAGCTCCATCAGGCCACAAAAGCACAACAAAGATAAAAAAAAAATGAAAATAAAAGAGCCCCTCCTTTGTGTGAGGTGTGTTATGTTGTAACAGAGTGCAAATGTTGATGCAAGATTCAGCTCAACGGATTCATTGTCAGTGGTCAGGCCTCACACCGATAAGTCTCACCGTCGACTCCAGCCATGCTTTATTAAAAAAGAGGGAGAACTTCGTTGCTATGACAACCCCAGAGGTTAGACAGCTGGTTAATAATTCAAGTCTCACTTGCTCTTGTCAGATATTTGTCTTTCTCCCGCTCAGACTGTATAAACACGAGTGAAAATCCAGAGGAAGTCAGAGCTGCCGCGTCCACTTTTTCACCTCGCTGCTGCTTTTTGGCTTCGGTTTTTACAGCACATTATAGCTTATTTCTAAATATATCCCACAGCTATATTCTGTACAGCTATAACTACACAGAGCACAATTTTGAAATATTCACGGATTTTCATGGAGAACCGAAGAAATCACTCGACTTGCCTTATCTTAAAATCATACAATTCTATTGTATTTGCTCTCAAATTACTTAAAGGGGACCTATTATGGCATTTAATGCCTATTTAAAACTGGCCTTGAATGTCTTAAAAACAAGCTTTTGATTGTTTTTGCTAAATAAATTAGAAATTCAGCCTCTAAACCATGTCTTTATCTTCCCATTCTCTAACCTCATTATCTATGCAGGATTCTGAGTGGGCGGGGCTATGATAATGAGGCTCTGTGCTGATTGGCTGCCTGAATGACGCGATACACCGCTAAGAAAAAATGGCGGAAGTTCCGGCCGGCAGAGTTATTACACCGTGTCATAACTGCATGCAATGCGAGTGAGTGTCAGCAACAAAATCAATTCCATTGCTTTATTTTCTATTGGACTGTCCTAACTGGCCGCAGCAACGTTTTGAGCTGAACATTTGTCGGACGCCCTGCTTCTATTTTCTTCCTGTCGCTCACGTTGAAAGCCGGTTGAAAGCGCTGTAGGAAACAGTCATGATGAGGAACGGCTGATCCAGTTAGTTGAAATGAGAAGTTATCTCTGTGATTCCTCCTCATTTCACTACAAAAACCTCAATAAAGTGGCAGCTGCTGGAGGGAGATGGACAGAGAGACGATGTTACGCAGTGCTACGATAGTCGGACACTCGCATGCAGTTACACGGTTTTATAGTTGTGGACGTGGTTTGCATTCTGGTTACGTAACGACGGGAGCAGAATCTTATTGGCTCGTAGATCCACATCACACTGGACGGCTCATCCGGGCGGCTGTACAGACACTGCAGAATTTGATTGCTTTCCTCCTTCTCTGAGTTGGCAGGCTGAGGGGAGACCACTTTATATATGTTAAAGCAAGAGAAAACCTGTTTTTCATAATAGGTCCCCTTTAATCTCGTCATTTCGACTTTTTTCTCGACATTTCGACTTTTTTTCTCGACATTTCAAATTTTTTGCTCGACATTTCGAATTTTTTCTCGACATTTCAACTTTTTTGCTCGACATTTCAACTTTTTTTCTCGACATTTCAACTTTTTTGCTCGACATTTCAACTTTTTTTCTCGACATTTCAACTTTTTTCTTGAAATTTCAACTTTTTTGCTCGACATTTCGACTTTTTTCTCAACATTTTGACTTTCTTCTCGAAATTTCGAATTTTTTGCTCAACATTTAGAATTTTTTGCTCGACATTTCGACTTTTTCCTCGACATTTCGACTTTTTTTCTCGAAATTTCAACTTTTTTTCTCGAAATTTCAACTTTTTTATCGACATTTTGACTTTTTTATCGACATTTTGACTTTATTCTCGACCTTTCGACTTTTTTCTCGAAATTTCGAATTTTTTGCTCGACATTTCAACTTTTTTCTTGAAATTTCAACTTTTTTGCTTGACATTTCGACTTTTTCCTCGACATTTCGACTTTTTTGCTCGACATTTGAACTTTTTTTCTCGAAATTTCAACTTTTTTTTCTCGAAATTTCAACTTTTTTATCGACATTTTGACTTTTTTATTGAAATTGTACCAGCCAGAGTTAGTGGTTTCACGCATCCTCATTACGTAACAACGGGAGCAGAATCTTATTGGCTCGTAGATCCACATCACACTGGACGGCTCATCCGGGCGGCTGTACAGACACTGCAGAATTTGGTTGCTTTCCTCCTTTTCTGAGTTGGCAGGCTGAGGGGAGACCACTTTATATATGTTAAAGCAAGAGAAAACTTGTTTTTCATAATAGGTCCCCTTTAAACTCGTCATTTCGACTTTTTTCTCGACATTTCAACTTTTTTTCTCGTCATTTCGACTTTTTTCTTGAAATTTCAACTTTTTAGCTCGACATTTCGACTTTTTTCTCGACATTTCGACTTCTTTCTCGAAATTTCGAATTTTTTGCTCGACATTTCGAATTTTTTCTCGACATTTCAACTTTTTTGCTCGACATTTCAACTTTTTTGCTCGACATTTCAACTTTTTTTCTCGACATTTCAACTTTTTTCTTGAAATTTCAACTTTTTAGCTCGACATTTCAACTTTTTAGCTCGACATTTCGACTTTTTTCTCGAAATTTTGAATTTTTTGCTCGACATTTCAACTTTTTTCTCGACATTTCAACTTTTTTCTTGAAATTTCAACTTTTTTGCTCGACATTTCGACTTTTTTCTCGAAATTTCAAATTTTTTGCTCGACATTTCGAATTTTTTGCTCGAAATTTCAACTTTTTTTCTCGAAATTTCAACTTTTTTTCTCGAAATTTCAACTTTTTTATCGACATTTTGACTTCTTTATCGACATTTTGACTTTTTTCTCGACATTTCGACTCTTTTCTCGAAATTTAAAATTTTTGGCTCGACATTTCAACTTTTTTTCTCGAAATTTCAACTTTTTTATCGACATTTTGACTTCTTTATCGACATTTTGACTTTTTTCTCGACATTTCGACTCTTTTCTCGAAATTTAAAATTTTTGGCTCGACATTTCGAATTTTTTCTCAACATTTCAACTTTTTTTCTCGACATTTCGACTTTTTTCTCGAAATTTTGAATTTTTTGCTCGACATTTCAACTTTTTTCTCGACATTTCAACTTTTTTCTTGAAATTTCAACTTTTTTGCTCGACATTTCGACTTTTTTCTCGAAATTTCAAATTTTTTGCTCGACATTTCGAATTTTTTGCTCGAAATTTCAACTTTTTTTCTCGAAATTTCAACTTTTTTTCTCGAAATTTCAACTTTTTTATCGACATTTTGACTTCTTTATCGACATTTTGACTTTTTTCTCGACATTTCGACTCTTTTCTCGAAATTTAAAATTTTTGGCTCGACATTTCAACTTTTTTTCTCGAAATTTCAACTTTTTTATCGACATTTTGACTTCTTTATCGACATTTTGACTTTTTTCTCGACATTTCGACTCTTTTCTCGAAATTTAAAATTTTTGGCTCGACATTTCGAATTTTTTCTCGACATTTCAACTTTTTTGCTCGACATTTCAACTTTTTTTCTCGACATTTCAACTTTTTTCTTGAAATTTCAACTGAAAATCGAAATTTCGAGGAAAAAAATCGAAATTTCAACTTTTTTGCTCGACATTTCAACTTTTTTTCTCGAAATTTCAACTTTTTTTCTCGAAATTTCAACTTTTTTTATCGACATTTTGACTTTTTTATCGACATTTTGACTTTTTTATCGACGTTTTGACTTTTTTCTTGAAATTGTACCAGCCAGAGTTAGTGGTTTCATGCATCGTCGTTACGTAACGACGGGAGCAGAATCTGAACGGCTCGTAGATCCACATCACACTGGACGGATCATCCGGGCGGCTGTACAGACACTGCAGAATCTGGTTCTTTCCTCCTTCTCTGAGTTGGCAGGCTGAGGGGAGACCACTTTATATATGTTAAAGCAAGAAAAAAACTGGTTTTCATAATAGGTCCCCTTTAATCTCGACATTTCAACTTTTTCTCGACATTTCAACTTTTTTCTCGACATTTCAACTTTTTTCTCGACATTTTGACTTTTTTTCTCGACATTTTGACTTTTTTTCTCGACATTTCGACTTTTTTCTCGACATTTCGACTTTTTTCTCGACATTTCGACTTTTTTCTAGAAATTTTGAATTTTTTGCTCGACATTTCAAATTTTTTCTCGACATTTCAACTTTTTTGCTCGAAATTTCAACTTTTTTGCTCGACATTTCGACTTTTTTCTCGACATTTTGACTTTCTTCTCGAAATTTCGAATTTTTTGCTCGACATTTCGACTTTTTCCTCGACATTTCGACTTTTTTGCTCGACATTTCAACTTTTTTTCTCGAAATTTCAACTTTTTTTCTTGAAATTTCAACTTTTTTTCTCGACATTTCAACTTTTTTTCTCGACACGTCAACTTTTTTCTTGAAATTTCAACTTTTTTTCTCGACATTTCAACTTTTTTCTTGAAATTTCAACTTTTTAGCTCGACATTTCAACTTTTTTCTCGACATTTCGACTTTTTTCTCGAAATTTTGAATTTTTTCTTGAAATTTCAACTTTTTTGCTCGACATTTCGACTTTTTTCTCGACATTTTGACTTTCTTCTCGAAATTTCGAATTTTTTGCTCGACATTTCGACTTTTTTGCTCGACATTTCAACTTTTTTTCTCGAAATTTCAACTTTTTTTCTTGAAATTTCAACTTTTTTTCTCGACATTTCAACTTTTTTCTCGACATTTTGACTTTCTTCTCGAAATTTTTAATTTTTTGCTCAAAATTTTGAATTTTTTGCTCGACATTTCGACTTTTTCCTTGACATTTCGACTTTTTTGCTCGACATTTCAACTTTTTTCTCGAAATTTCAACTTTTTTTTCTCGAAATTTCAACTTTTTTTCTCGAAATGTCAACTTTTTTCTCGAAATTTCGACTTTTTTAATCAACATTTTGACTTTTTTATCGACATTTTGACTTTTTTCTTGAAATTGTACCAGCCAGAGTTAGTGGTTTCACGCATCGTCGTTACGTAACAACGGGAGCAGAATCTGAACGGCTCGTAGATCCACATCACACTGGATGGATCATCCGGGCGGCTGTACAGACACTGCAGAATTTGGTTTCTTTCCTCCTTCTCTGAGTTGTCAGGCTGAGGGGAGACCACTTTATATATGTTAAAGCAAGAAAAAACCTGTTTTTCATAATAGGTCCCCTTTAAAGTTGATCCTGAAGCTGCAGCCACACTGCCAGCCCAGCTCCAGAGGTGTGTCGTTATAAAAAATACAGGATAAAGGTCACCAGGGATGGATGGATGGAGCCCTGCGGTTTGGAGCCACAACACTCTCTGGGAGTTCCTCTGGACAGATGGGAGAAGTCGCCACAAACACAACCATCTCAGCAGCACGCAGGAGGAAACTGCACACATCACCCCTGCAGAGGCTTCGCCAGACAAAGAGTAACATTCTTTGTGCAGCCAAAGTTGCTGTTGGGGGAGGCATGTCTGTCCCTATCAGTGGGATTCCTGGTAAAGTGTCTCTCCACTGTTGTTTTATTTTTGATTCCAACATCATATCAACAGCATTTTAGCTTCACCTCTTTGATGCTTCGTTGGGCAGAAGATACACATGAAATGTGAGCGTTAGTCATCTCTTTACAGGCCAGTTTCTGTCACAGCTGTATTCTTAAGTCAAAACGACCTCTTTCACAGGGTCTGGAAATGTTTCCTTTTCTCTCTTTTAACATGAACCATGTAAAACTGCCATCCCCCCTTTCCATCCATTATGTCATTTCATCAATGAATGTGGTTTTACTGCTATTTCAACATTTAGAGTCATCACCAGAAAAATAACTTATTTGACAATTTTCACCTGTTTCAAGTACATTTTCACTTGAAATAAGTAGAAAAATCTGCCAGTGGGACAAGATTTATCTTCTTATTACAAGCAAAAAAATCTTGTTCCACTGGCAGATTTTTCTACTTATTTCAAGTGAAAATGTACTTGAAACAGGTGAAAATTGTTGTTTTTTCCAGTGATGAGTCTGGTTTTAAGTGTAATGAGATTTTTTTTACTAAAATGAGACATTTTAACTAGAAATAAGACAAATATTCTTGTTAGGATTTTGAGTTTTTGCAGTGATCCATTTTACTTATCCTGTGAAGGACATTTAGAGTCATCACCAGAAAAATATCTTATTTGACTATTTTCACCTGTTTTAAGTAAATTTTCACTTGAAATAAGTAGAAAAATCTGCCAGTGGGACAAGATTTATCTTCTCATTACAAGCAAAAAAATCTTGTTCCACTGGCAGATTTTTTTACTTATTTCAAGTGAAAATCTACTTGAAACAGGTGAAAAATTGTTGTTTTTTCCAGTGATGAGTCTTGTTTTAAATGTAATGAGATTTTTTTACTAAAATGAGACATTTTAACTAGAAATAGGACAAATATTCTTGTTAAGATTTTGAGTTTTTGCAGTGATCCATTTTACTTATCCTGTGAAGGACAGAGTCATATTGATAAGTTCAGAAAAGTGTTTTTTATTGTTGTGTTTTGATGTATTTGATGTAAGCCCAGTGGATATTTAAAGCTTACAGAAGGCTGCATTTAACTGCTGCTATGTCATTCCTGCAGTATTTCTGCAGGTGTTTTGGTCACTGCTATTATTTTTAATATATCATATTATTTGTAATCAGCACAAATTGACAAAATCTATCTATCTATCTGGGAGCACGTTGTCTTTGTGTTCCTGCGCTTTGGGAGAAACAGCCTCTCTGAACAGTTCCACACTTTGGTCTGATCAGATGTGAGTTTTATGCAGCGTTTGGGACTCTGGGAGGTTTTTATTCCGGTGATTTATGTGCAGATTGCGTCACCGATTGAAGAAGGTTTCATAAATGACGCACCGTCTGGTCCAGGTTTCATTCCTTGTCACAGTAGTCAGGACAAACCTTAACACTCATTTTTATTAACAAAGAAGGACAGTTTCCTTAAAAGAAAACCAGCGTAAAACATATTTGATATTAACAATGTCAAATTCCCTCATCCTTGCATTGTGAATTTTTCCTTTTTTTCCATGAAATGATTTAATCTTGGTTGTCTCATGGCTCAAAATGATTGCATTTATGAAACTTATTTTATTCTTTTACTGAAAAAATAAATATTACATGTGAAAAAAACAAAGGAACATTGCAAAGGTCACGAATCTGATATATTTGATATTAACAAGGTCAAATTCCCTCATGCTTGCGTTGTTAACTTTTCCTTATTTTCCATGAAATGATTTCATCTTGATTGTCTCACGGCACAAACTGTCTATGGAGGCGACCTCACCTTGAAGTCTGTTTAAAATGATGGCATTCATGAAACTTATCTTCTTCTTTTACTAAAAAAGAAATGGTGGACTTGAAAAAAACCAGAAAGGCATATTGCAAAGGTCACGGAGCAGATTTAAAGGGAGATGTCAGGAGTGGGCGTTTAAACTGCTCTAAATCTACTCAGCCCTCAGGACCACGAGTTCCTTCTGCTGCAGATCTGAAAAAGAACATTTGGGGGAATTAATCCTTGATTTGTGTCTTTAAACTCAAATCTCCCTGGAATCACACGAGCAGCATATTCAGCACCTGCAAAATGACTTTGGTTTTATAGTTGTCCTCAAATTGAGTTCAAGGAAACCTACATTGCTCCCAATGTAACTGAGAGAATTTGATGGAGAAATGCACGTAAGAAGCCATGTGTGAATGTCTAGATCAGGGGTCGGCAACCCAAAATGTTGAAAGAGCCATATTGGACCAAAAACACAAAAAACAAATATGTCTGGAGCCGCAAAAAATAAAAAGAAAAGTCTTGTATAAACCTTAGAATGAAGGCAAAAGGCGGAATGTCGAGAAAAAAGTAGAAATGTCGAGAAAAAAATCAAAATTTCGAGAAAAAAGTGAAAATGTTGAGGAAATAGTCAAAATTTCGGGAAAAAAGTCGAAATTTTGAGAAAAAAGTCAAAATGTAGAGCAAAAAGTCAAAATGTCAAGATTAATGTTGAAGTACAATCTCGAGAAAAAAGACGAAATGTTGACAAAAAAGTCAAAATTTTGAGGAAAAAAGTCAAAATTTTGAGGAAAAAAATCAAAATTTCGAGAAAAAAGTCAAAATTTTGAGGAAAAAAGTCAAAATTTTGAGGAACAAAAGTCGAAATTTCGAGAAAAAAGTCGAAATGTCGAGAAAAAAATCAAAATTTTGAGGAACAAAAGGCGGAATGTCGAGAAAAAAGTAGAAATGTCGAGAAAAAAATCTAAATTTAGAGAAAAAAGTGAAAATGTTGAGGAAATAGTCAAAATTTAGAGAAAAAAGTGAAAATGTTGAGGAAATAGTCCAAATTTCGAGAAAAAAGTCGAAATTTTGAGAAAAAAGTCAAAATGTAGAGCAAAAAGTCAAAATGTCAAGATTAATGTTGAAGTACAATCTCTAGAAAAAAAGACGAAATGTTGAGAAAAAAGTCAAAATTTTGAGGAAAAAAGTCAAAATTTTGAGGAAAAATGTCGAAATGTCGAGAAAAAAGTCAAAATTTTGAGGAAAAAAGTCAAAATTTTGAGAAAAAAGTCAAAATGTAGAGCAAAAAGTCAAAATGTCAAGATTAATGTTGAAGTACAATCTCGAGAAAAAAGACGAAATGTTGAGAAAAAAGTCAAAATTTTGAGGAAAAAAGTCAAAATTTTGAGGAAAAAAGTCAAAATTTTGAGGAAAAATGTCGAAATGTCGAGAAAAAAGTCAAAATTTTGAGGAAAAAAGTCAAAATTTTGAGGAACAAAAGTCGAAATGTCGAGAAAAAAGTCGAAATGTCAAGATTAATGTTGAAGTACAATCTCGAGAAAAAAGACGAAATGTTGAGAAAAAAGTCAAAATTTTGAGGAAAAAAGTCAAAATTTTGAGGAAAAATGTCGAAATGTCGAGAAAAAAGTCAAAATTTTGAGGAACAAAAGTCAAAATTTTGAGGAAAAATGTCGAAATGTCGAGAAAAAAGATGAAATGTTGAT
Source organism: Cololabis saira (assembly GCF_033807715.1). Classification (NCBI taxonomy): domain Eukaryota; kingdom Metazoa; phylum Chordata; class Actinopteri; order Beloniformes; family Belonidae; genus Cololabis; species Cololabis saira. The sequence goes on from NC_084601.1 coordinate 36,450,837, forward strand.
AAAAAAGTCAAAATTTTGAGGAAAAATGTCAAAATTTTGAGGAAAAAAATCAAAATTTCGAGAAAAAAGTGAAAATGTTGAGGAAATAGTCAAAATTTAGAGAAAAAAGTGAAAATGTTGAGGAAAAAGTCCAAATTTCGAGAAAAAAGTCGAAATTTTGAGAAAAAAGTCAAAATGTAGAGCAAAAAGTCAAAATGTCAAGATTAATGTTGAAGTACAATTTCAAGAAAAAAGACGAAATGTTGAGAAAAAAGTCAAAATGTTGAGGAAAAAAGTCAAAATTTTGAGGAAAAATGTCGAAATGTCGAGAAAAAAGTCAAAATTTTGAGGAAAAAAGTCAAAATGTAGAGCAAAAAGTCAAAATGTCAAGATTAATGTTGAAGTACAATCTCTAGAAAAAAAGACGAAATGTTGAGAAAAAAGTCAAAATTTTGAGGAAAAAAGTCAAAATTTTGAGGAAAAATGTCGAAATGTCGAGAAAAAAGTCAAAATTTTGAGGAAAAAAGTCAAAATTTTGAGAAAAAAGTCAAAATGTAGAGCAAAAAGTCAAAATGTCAAGATTAATGTTGAAGTACAATCTCGAGAAAAAAGACGAAATGTTGAGAAAAAAGTCAAAATTTTGAGGAAAAAAGTCAAAATTTTGAGGAAAAAAGTCAAAATTTTGAGGAAAAATGTCGAAATGTCGAGAAAAAAGTCAAAATTTTGAGGAAAAAAGTCAAAATTTTGAGGAACAAAAGTCGAAATGTCGAGAAAAAAGTCGAAATGTCAAGATTAATGTTGAAGTACAATCTCGAGAAAAAAGACGAAATGTTGAGAAAAAAGTCAAAATTTTGAGGAAAAAAGTCAAAATTTTGAGGAAAAATGTCGAAATGTCGAGAAAAAAGTCAAAATTTTGAGGAACAAAAGTCAAAATTTTGAGGAAAAATGTCGAAATGTCGAGAAAAAAGATGAAATGTTGATAAAAAAGTCAAAATTTTGAGGAAAAATGTCAAAATTTTGAGGAAAAAAATCAAAATTTCGAGAAAAAAGTGAAAATGTTGAGGAAATAGTCAAAATTTAGAGAAAAAAGTGAAAATGTTGAGGAAAAAGTCCAAATTTCGAGAAAAAAGTCGAAATTTTGAGAAAAAAGTCAAAATGTAGAGCAAAAAGTCAAAATGTCAAGATTAATGTTGAAGTACAATTTCAAGAAAAAAGACGAAATGTTGAGAAAAAAGTCAAAATGTTGAGGAAAAAAGTCAAAATTTTGAGGAAAAATGTCGAAATGTCGAGAAAAAAGTCAAAATTTTGAGGAAAAAAGTCAAAATTTTGAGAAAAAAGTCAAAATGTAGAGCAAAAAGTCAAAATGTCAAGATTAATGTTGAAGTACAATCTCGAGAAAAAAGACGAAATGTTGAGAAAAAAGTCAAAATTTTGAGGAAAAAAGTCAAAATTTTGAGGAAAAAAGTCAAAATTTTGAGGAAAAATGTCGAAATGTCGAGAAAAAAGTCAAAATTTTGAGGAAAAAAGTCAAAATTTTGAGGAACAAAAGTCGAAATGTCGAGAAAAAAGTCGAAATGTCAAGATTAATGTTGAAGTACAATCTCGAGAAAAAAGACGAAATGTTGAGAAAAAAGTCAAAATTTTGAGGAAAAAAGTCAAAATTTTGAGGAAAAATGTCGAAATGTCGAGAAAAAAGTCAAAATTTTGAGGAACAAAAGTCAAAATTTTGAGGAACAAAAGTCGAAATGTCGAGAAAAAAGATGAAATGTTGATAAAAAAGTCAAAATTTTGAGGAAAAATGTCAAAATTTTGAGGAAAAAAATCAAAATTTCGAGAAAAAAGTGAAAATGTTGAGGAAATAGTCAAAATTTAGAGAAAAAAGTGAAAATGTTGAGGAAAAAGTCCAAATTTCGAGAAAAAAGTCGAAATTTTGAGAAAAAAGTCAAAATGTAGAGCAAAAAGTCAAAATGTCAAGATTAATGTTGAAGTACAATTTCAAGAAAAAAGACGAAATGTTGAGAAAAAAGTCAAAATGTTGAGGAAAAAAGTCAAAATTTTGAGGAAAAATGTCGAAATGTCGAGAAAAAAGTCAAAATTTTGAGGAAAAAAGTCAAAATTTTGAGAAAAAAGTCAAAATGTAGAGCAAAAAGTCAAAATGTCAAGATTAATGTTGAAGTACAATCTCGAGAAAAAAGACGAAATGTTGAGAAAAAAGTCAAAATTTTGAGGAAAAAAGTCAAAATTTTGAGGAAAAAAGTCAAAATTTTGAGGAAAAATGTCGAAATGTCGAGAAAAAAGTCAAAATTTTGAGGAAAAAAGTCAAAATTTTGAGGAACAAAAGTCGAAATGTCGAGAAAAAAGTCGAAATGTCAAGATTAATGTTGAAGTACAATCTCGAGAAAAAAGACGAAATGTTGAGAAAAAAGTCAAAATTTTGAGGAAAAAAGTCAAAATTTTGAGGAAAAATGTCGAAATGTCGTGAAAAAAGTCAAAATTTTGAGGAAAAAAGTCAAAATTTTGAGGAACAAAAGTCGAAATGTCGAGAAAAAAGTCGAAATGTCAAGAAAAAAAGTCGAAATGTCGAGATTAAAAAAGGAAAAAGGAAGAAGTAAGGGGAAAAAAAGAAGGAAAAGAAAAAAAAGAAGAAGAAAAAAGGAAAAAAAGAAAAAAAAGAGGAAAAAGAAGGAAAAAAAAGGTCAAACATTTTTGAAAAATCTCCAGGAGCCACTAGGGCGGCGCTAAAGAGCCGCATGCTCATGACAAACGGATGGAAGGTCAAACATCTTTGAATAAGTCAATTTGCCTTGTTTCAAGGTCACCTTGACCTGGATTACTGAGTCTACACCACTACACTCTTTATTAACCTTTTCTCAGGTTTAAATCATTGCCAGCTTATTGAGGAGGATGAAGAGAGAAAAGGGGGGATTCAGATATAGAAGTGGGAGAGGATGAAGAGAAAAGAGAAACAAGGATTTTCACCCCAGATGATCCAAACCCACATTAAAAGATAAACATTTAAACATGAGGACTTCTCCTTCGCCACTATGTGGCGCCCTCTAGTGGTTTTAGGACAAACCTGGAGGGAAAAGAAGATTCAATCACATAAACTCATCCCCAAAACATTTTGGTGCCATTTATTTGCAGAGTTGGGTAGTAACGAGTTACATTTTCTCCGTTACATTTACTTGAGTAAGTTTTGGGAAATTTTGTACTTTTAGGAGTAGTTTTGAATCACTATACTTTGTACTTTTACTTAAGTAGATTTGTGAAGAAGAAACTGTTCCTCTTACTCCGCTACATTAGGCTATGTTGAGCTGTTACTTTTCTTTTATCCCTTTTATCCGCGTACGCGTCAATCTCATGACATCACTGGGTGATTCTTTGGGAAAAATGTTTGTTTTTGCATGTTTTGTCACATTTACACAGACTCAAACACACACAGAGTTTCTATGAGTTCATGTTTGTTCTAGTTCTGGTTAAAAAAGAAAAGTACAAAGGCTTGAAATTTTCTACTACATGTGCTTAATTTCTTTTTTTATTCTGTTATTATTTTATTTATTTTATTATTTATTAAAGTACTTGAATTTACTTTAAGATTATTTTAATTTAAGCTATTTTGTATTAATTTTAATTTATTTTATTATTTTATTGATTTAATTTGCCTGAAGATGATTATTTTGTACTTTTGTCTGTTTGAATGGTTGTATTAAAAAAAAAAAATCAGACGTTACTCAACAGTTACTCAGTACTTGAGTAGTTTTTTCACCAAGTACTTTTTTACTTTTACTCAAGTAATTATTTGGATGACTACTTTTTACTTCTACTTGAGTCATATTATTCTGAAGTAACAGTACTTTTACTTGAGTACAGTTTTTGGCTACTCTACCCAGCTCTGTTTATTTGTGCCAGATTTATCTTAAGCTTCAGTTACATTTGATGTCTTTATTTTGATGTGTAAAAAATTATTTGACTTTTTTCCCTTTTTTCTGGTTTGTCTGTTAATTTTACTGGCAATAGCTCTTTACAAGAAGCTATCAAGAGTTGAAACGATAAATAAGGAATAAATATTGATTTGAGGATGAGAATAAAAGCAGCCACACGACCAAAGTGTGAGGCTTCAACGACAACGAGGCTACGCTGAGGATGAGAACCATGAAATGAGGTTTGAGATGTCATAAAGTCTCGTTAAAGAACATGAAACCCCATCAGAATGAGTAGTGTGACGCTACATGCATGAATCTATTCCAACTACATGAACAAATTGAGTGCAAAGGTAATTACTGGCTCAGAGGGGTCAATTGAATTTGGCAAACAAAATTCTCAACCTGAATAAACTTACTCTTTATACCCTTTATAGCAGGACAATTTATGGAGCTTAAGTTTAACTGCTTCATATTTCTGTAAAACTTAACGTACCATGTTTAAAAATTCAAATCAAATTAAAAAACCTAAAAAAAAAATGGATTAAAGCAGCACAACGTAACTTTCAGTTTTTGTTGAGTTTGGCGGCTCCTTTGGACAAAAGCGGTAGTGCTTTACCAGAAAGAACTACATTTCCCATGAGCACCAGCGCTACTGCCGGAAAACTCCCGTCCCCGTCGCTGCATTTGTTTTGATACTGAATGAGAGAAGACGGGACAGACTTTAGTTAGTTAGTTAGTTAGTGATTTATTCCGAACATGCAAATGATATATAATGTAAATATGAACAAGTAAAACAGAAATAATAATACAAAATGGCCGATCAAGACAATTTTACAAAACAAAACAAAATAAAACAAAAAAACAGCACAGTAATTTCACTTGCATGTCCGAAAAGGGGTGGGAAGAAGTATAACTTATTTAATCCCGCCCCTTCTCCATAAAATATTAACAATATTTATTTATGTCCTTCTTATTTTTACATTACTCTTTCAAAACTACTTTTCTGTTTTCAGCGATCATTTGCAGGATGGATAGCGAAGAGGTAATGTATCTATTTTTGGCTAAACAATATAATATGAGGATGTTGAAAATAACTAGTTCAACTTGGTTTTATTAGTGAAGTCCCCCCGCCCCCTGTCCTGTTTCAGCCAGATAATGCGCCCCAAATTACAAACTCATACGCTAGTCCAACATACTTACTGACAAAATAAAAAAATACTTTATAACCTGTGAATAACTGAATGCCCAATCCTTATATTTTGCAGATCAGCCCTGCACAATTTTACAGTTCTCAGGAAAAATAGTAGAAATGTTCTATACATTTTCTTTCCATTGCATTATTTCCTCTAGTGCTGTAATTCTATTCAATTGTATTATTAATTTATAAAGCTTCCTCATTGCGAATTACACAATCTTATGATAACTATTATTATTCTATGTGTCTGTTGTTGATATTGTCAGTAATTTTAGAATGACCAAAACCACGCCAGCGAGTGAACGCCGGGCCAATGTTTATTCTTTTAGCTTGTTACTCTCCCGCTTTCTTTTTTCTTCTCCTCCGAAAAAACTTTTATTTTCTTGTTTTTTTTCGCTGCTTCGGCCATGACACCAGCTTCTGCTGAGCTCTGTGCTCCACGCCCCGCCCAGCTTTGGTCTCCACTACGAATCGGGAAGGAGGGGGAAGTGACGTATGCCGTAAAGCAGTCAAAGCCGTAAAAATGTGTAGTTTTTTAGTGTGGAAGGGTTCCTACCATGCTCCTCAAAGTTACATAGTGCCAGTGAAGGTGATACAGACCCCTCAGACCATGACAGAGGTTCATTAAACCTGTTGTAAGTTGATGTTCCATCACAATGACTCTGGAAATATGATATTAAGGTGGAAAAGTTACGTAGTGTCGCTTTAAGCCACACTGTGTAGCAATACTAGCTCTGACCACATGGGGGCATTACATGATTCACAACTAAGTTCACGTGTCATCTATCGACTGGAAGGAGAACTCTAGAAACCCACCATGAAGAGACTCATCAATCTCCGTTCAGTTACTGCAAGACACATGTTTTCGCTTGGCTCGCTTAGCTTATGCTAACCTGTGATGCTTAGCAATATCACTTCATATTCAATACAATCAAATCTCTCCAAAATGACATGTGCGCTGTTTCAGAAGTGAGCTCATAGATATATATAAAGGCAGGGCCGGTTGTATAAAATGATGACGAGGGCTGCATCTCAGATCAGAGGGGGTGCACATGCCTGGCACGTTATTCAACACTAAATGATGCATTTTCCCATCATTTCAAGCGGAATGATAATAGCAAAACAAGAATATTTAAAGTGTATTTCAAATGCTTTATTGCAGCAATATTGCTGCAGAACAAAGAAAATGCTACATTTAGTCTGGGCTACCTCACCCATCAGACAATCTAGCAACAGATGTTTCTTACCCTGAAAATAAAACATAGAAATTCAAACAAATTTTATCTATACAGCTCAAAAGCATCACTAAACATGACAGGCAATTTAAGTGGAATGATACCAGTCAAACAATAATATTTAAAGTGTTTTTCAAGTGCATTTTTGCAGCAATATCGCTGCAAAACAAAGAAAATGCTACATTTAGTCTGGACTACCTCACCCATCAGACAATCTAACTACAGAAAATAAAACAGAGAAAAATAAATAACAAAAATAAATATAACCATAAATATAAACTTGCTTGCGTGGTTGTGCTTGAACCACTTCCGAATATCCATGGTTACTTTGTGTTAACGGAGCAGCAGAGAGCAGCGTCTTGCTGGTGCAGGAAACTGCTGGACGCAGATCAGTGACGGACACTGGCTGATTTATGGTTCAGCGTTGCACCAACGCAGAGTTTACGGGGTAGGATACGCGGGGACGCAAACGTACGCGTCGCCGCGTATCCTACGCCGTCGATTTAACGCGGAACCATAAATCAGGCTTGACGTGCGCATTTGTCAGTTTTCTTTTCGTCTTTTCAACTGAGCATGCGAACACATAAACTGAGGGTGCAATGCTTATGCACCCTCGTAGAACCGGGCCTGTATAAAAGCCTTTATATATATATCTATGAGCGAGCTTATGGAGCTTTTCCACTAGTATCTACTCAGCGTGTCCCGCCTCCACCCGCCTCGTCCTCGTTTGTTTTTCAACACCCAGGTGAGAAGTAGGAGGTTGGAGTGAAGCTGCTGTGACGTATTTGATTGTGTGATCTAAACGAAGAAGACAACAACACTAAAGATGTAGAACCTGGAGGAGATGATAGATGTGCTGCTGGATCTGTGGCTTGTGTTCCATATCAAGTTAAAAAATGAGAGTGAAAGAAACTTCAAGCAGCAACGCTTTGTTTTTTATTTTGTTCGTGTCGGCGCTGCTGAGAAATCAGCTGGAGCGAGCGGCTGAGAAGTGACAGAGCGTCTGGTGGATCTGGTCGTTCCAACTTCCTTATCGCTCGTCTAGATCCCTTTTTAATTCTCTCCTCAGCCACCAGGTTTATGGCCCGACAAGGGCCAAACGCACTGCAACGGCCTAATTTTAACAGTTAAGGAAAACGGCTTCAAGTACAGAAACGATTCAAGTTCACAAACTCAAAACGAGGTACAAAAAGAGGAACATGGTGCATTGTATATAAATATGGTCAGATAAAAATCACATTACCGTTCCCGCTGTATGTTTAAACCATGGACGTAAACACTGTGGTTCAGTCAGCGGCGCCCCCTGCAGGTTTGGAGCACTTCCGGTTGTAGTGACCGGTTATGAAGCGTTTTTCTTTTGAAGATGGTTTCTTGTTTTATATCGTTTTGTGCTTTGCATCGTTTCTCTATTTGCAGCGTTTGATGATGCTGCATTTGTCTTTTCATTTGCACCACGTTCCTCTTTTTGTACCTCGTTTAGAGTTTGTGAATTTGAATCGTTTCTGTACTTGAAGCCGTTTTCCTTAACTGAGACGCATTAGGCCGTTGCAGTGCGTTTGGCCCTTGTCAGCCACCGTAGGTTTATGAACATCTGCACCTC